>NC_053163.1:140593732-140786232 GCF_016835505.1 Polypterus senegalus | reverse complement strand
TTCTGAGTATTTGGTGGCAGTGTGACGAAGTTGCTTCGGAAGATGGCGTTAGCCGCGGAGCTCAGCTCAGAGCAAAATGAGGTAAATGGGAGGGGAGATGATGACGCGACTCCCCCACCCGCCTTAACTGTCAATCCCCCACAAACACAGTCTCTCAGAATTTGCATAAGCACACCCCTTCACCTGCAATTTTAACTTAGTTACAAAGTGATCAAGTATAGTGGTAGTATATGTCACTCGCTCGCTTCTTATTGTTTCGCTGCCTTCTCAATTATATAATGCATGTTTTCTTCAGCGCTTTTTGGAGGTCTTCCTGGTTTTCTACGGACTTCGTTGACAGTCAGTTCACGTGATGACGTGGGAGGCGTGATGATGTCACACGAAACTCCGCCCCCCATGGCTTTCGAACTCAACTCCATTACAGTAAATTGAGAAAAATACCTTCCAGTTATGACCATTACGCGTAAAATTTCGAAATGAAACCTGCCCAACTTTTGTAAGTAAGCTGTAAGGAATGAGCCTGCCAAATTTCAGCCTTCTACCTACACGGGAAGTTGGAGAATTAGTGATGAGTCAGAGAGTCAGTCAGTGAGGGCTTTGCCTTTTATTAGTATAGATACAGTTCGTACGGTCTGGAACAGATTAATTGTATTGTATTTACATACAATCCTATGGGGGAAATTACTTACTTAATCACGACCAAATCGGGTTACGACCAGAGTTTTGGAACAAATTATGGTCGTGACCCGAGGTTCCACTGTATTGCATAATCCACATGTCAATTATTCAGTTGTTTATTCACAAGAAGCAAAACACATGCATTTTCTGATAAAACATTGTTAAACAGATACTTCCAGAATAATCAGCACACATTCCATACATTAAACGCACTCACATAAGACAGAGCTTTTGAATTTAAGATCAATTTAAGAAGCTTTTATTTTCCACTCGTACCTAGACATCTGATCACATCATATGTTAGTAAATTGGATTGTGACTTTTGCAAAAAGACTTAAAAATGCCTATAGTGAACAATAATTTATGCTGTTACAGACTCTTCCATTTAATTTTTATTTATTTTAGTAATTGTATCTTTCACTTTTTGTATAGTACCGTGAACTACATTCTGTATGAAAATGTATTGCTGTTTCCTGCATTATAATTTCAAAAGCAAAGGAACTTGCTGGCACGCAGGCAAATGATAGAGGTGGCAGATTCAAAAACATGAAGGCATACACCTTTTATATTCTGATCAGCACAGTTTCTACAGCTGTTTCAAGTTTGTGGTGTTAATCTAAACACCTGATGGATGTAATTGTGCAACTAACCCACAAGGTTGCACAAATGTAGACTACAGTGCAGCATACCACCCTGTAAAATGCAATTGGTAGCTAATGCCTTGGTTGGTATTTAGATTATGATGAGATGAAAACATTATGCCAAAATGAAACGATAAAAAAAGACAAATTATTTTTATTTGAAAGCAGAAATCAAAATGCAGCAATCGGAGACACAGGAATGGTGTCAAAATAGACAGGCAAACACAGGAAAAAAAAAAAAAAGTTAAATACAATCACAAATCAGAATAAGAAAACAAGGGTGATTTATATACTAAGTTATCAGGACTCAAGAAACCTGGGAACACACCCAAAAGAAACTTTTTCAAAAGGCAGGATTTACAATGCTCGAACAAAAAAGTTTTACCAAGCTGTTTCTTTTAATTATGCTCCCTAATCTACCATGTGACTATTGCCTTAGTAATGCTGCATGGCAAACGTTACAGCAAGAACGACCCAGAGGCAAATTACAGGCAAACAAATTTCCCTCTAGGATAATAATGTCTACCTAATTTAGCCTACGAGAAGTGGGTAGGTACAGAGCCCCTGCCAAATACTGGTACACTATATATACACTACATACACAAGCACAAGAAAACAAACAAACACAACTACTTTGAGCCAATTATATTGGAACTCACTAAACAAAGTCTTAAAATGACATGATTGACTTTAAACAACTAAAAGAAATTCTGGTTAAATAGAGCTTAACATGAAAAGGAGTTAATTACACCTCTAGTGAATGAAGGTTAAAAATTTAGTTTGAAAATGGCATAAAATTGTACCATGAAATTAAGTGAAACGAATTTGTGTGGCATATACCTTCATTTTATGTTGTAAAACTATTTAACTAAAGTTACTGTAAATAATTGTTTTTTCCCTTAAGTGACAATGCTGTCTCAAAAAACAAACACACTGGCTATTCCATTGCTTGCATTTGTTTTTAAACTGCAAAATAACATTTTAATGACATAAAGAAATGGGATACTCCTTTCTCTACATTAATGTCAAAGAAACCTTTGCTTGTCTTTCATAAAATACATAGTGAAGAGTTAAACCATCCCATTTTAAACTGTTTTATACAGCCCTATTTGTATTTTTGTAATTGGAAGAACTGGCATTGAACTACTACACTGCATTGTTTCCATTAAATTTTTAAATCAAATTTTAAAAGATTACGTACGCCTGTGGAACGAATACTCCATAAAAGATAGTATCCCTCCAGTTAGCAGATTTCAGCATAAATACATCTTGAATGATGAATTGGAGGTTCAGATCGGGCACAGAACACACAAGGCTTGCCTTTAGAAATGTAGTCCATTTCTTTTGTAGGATTCTCAGTCCTCCAAGGTCACCCTAACAAAATGCATTAAAAAAAGAAAAAAAAAAAAAAAAGATATGACATATCTTTACTTTCAGTGCAACAGATTCCCACATAAAATGAGATAAAATCCCTCCTTCTTTCAATGAAGTACAAATGTTACAGCACAAACAAAAATTTTAATCTGCCAGTTAGATTTTATATTTACATTACATTTACAGCAGGAAAAATAAGTATTGAACACGTCAATGTTTTTCTCAGTATATATATTTCTAATAGAGCTATTGATATGACATTTTCACCAGATGTTGGCAACAACCCAAGTAATCCACAGATACAAAGAAATAAAAACAAAATTAATAAATTATGTGTAATAAAGTGGAATGACACAGGGAACAGGTATTGAACACGCTTACTGAAATTTATTTAATACTTAGTAGAAAACCCTTTGTTGGTAATGACAGTTTTAAGATGTCTCCTGCATGGAGAAACTAGTTGCAAGCATTGCTTAGGTCTTCAAATCTTGAAGGTTTCAGGGGCCTCTTCTATGAACTCTGATCTTCAGTTATTTCCATAGATTTTCAATTGGATTCAAGTCGGGTGATTGACTGGGCCATTCTAGCAGCTTTATTTTCTTCCTCTGAAACAAATTGAGAGTTTCCTTGGCTGTGTGTTTGGGATCATTGTCTTGCTGAAATGTCCACCCTTGTTTCATCTTCAGCATCCTGGTAGATGGCAGCAGATTCTTATCAAGATACATTTCTCCATTCATCCTTCCTTCAATTATATGAAGTCTGCCAGTACCATAGGCTGAAAAACATTTCCACACCACGATGTTCCCACCTCCAAACTTCACTGTTGGTATGGTGTTTTTGGGGTTATGTGCAGTGCTATTTTTCCTCCAAACATGGTGTGTGCAATGACATCCAAAGAGTTCATATTTGGATTCATCTGATCGATTGATAGATATTTTATTAATCCCAAGGGGAAATTCACATACTCCAAAAGCAAAATACTGATAAAAAAACAATATTAAAGAGTGATAAAAATGCAGGTAAAAACAGACAATAACTTTATATTCTCCCAGTATTTCATTGGCTTGTCCAAATGTTGTGCAACAAACTTTAAATGAGCTTCAACATGCTTTTTCCTCAGTAGTAGAGTCTTGCATGGTGAACGTGCATAGAGGCCATGGCGATTGAGTGCATTACTTATTGTTTTCTTTGAAACACCTGTACCTGCTATTTCCAGGTCTTTCTGAAGCTCTCCACAAGTGGTCCACGGCTCTTGAACAACTCTTCTGATTATTCTTTTGAAATGATGTTCTTTCCACTTCTGGATTATGGCTCAAACGGTGCTCACTGGAATATTCAGAAGTTTAGAAATAGGTCTGTAACCAATGCCATCAGTATGTTTTGCAACAATAAGGTTGTGAAGGTTTTCAGAGAGCTCTTTGCTTTTACCCATCATGAGATGCTTCTTGTGTGACACCTTGTTATTGAGAAACCTTACCATCAATTAGGACTAAACTAGCTGATATTAATTTGCACTGATTGGGGGAAGAATTGCTTTCTAAATACAGATTTCAGCTTGTTTTTTGGCCTTCCATGCCTTTTTCTCTGTGTTATTTCACTTTATTACACATAATTTATGGACTTATTTGTTTTGATTTCTTTGTATGTGTGGATTACTTGGGTTGTTACCAACATCTGGTGAAAATTTCATGTTAATAGATCCATTGGTAATATATTTACTGAGAAGAAACGTTGACATGTTCAACACTTATTTTCCCCACTGTATCTATTTGGCTGATGCCTTTATCCAAAACGACTTATAAAACATTTGAGACACAATTGGTTACATTTGTTTTCTTTTCCCAATTGGAGCACAGCAGGGTGAAGTGACTTGCACAGGGTCACACAGTGTCAGTGGAAGGATTTGAAGTCCAAGGCCTTAACCAACACTACACTGCTGCACGAGAACTGTAGTTCCCGGTTTATGAAAGTAAAAACAATTAACCATAAGATGCTGGCTGTGTTTTCAAACCAGTTGCTCAGACTGACCTTGCATACTCGTGCAATTCGTGATACCAACAGCTTGTCATAGAAGTCATACTCCACAGCTGTCTCACTAAAGAATAAGTAAATCTTGTCATCCTCTTCTTCCCCTTCTGGGTTATTATGACTTTCTTCTACAAGATCCATATAAATGAACTTTGGTTCTGGGGGAAAAAAATTACAGCATAACATTACAGTACTGTACATTGAAAAAATGGGTATTCATTTTGGTACTGTACGTTCACAAAAAATGTTGCTTCTAAAATCTCTCAGATGGCATATTGTACTTGATCTCTCTCTTGTGAAAATGGAAATAACTATATTAAGAATTTTTAAATTGTAAGAGAAGCAATTGCAACCACTACTTAGCATGGCTGAGAATATGAAAGAAAATGCTCTGTTCCATGTTTCTAACTTGAACATTTGGGTTTATTTTGTTTTTCACAGTATTAGCGAGAAGAACAAGCTTGCTCAGAAAGAAATGTCACATCATCACCAAGTACTCTAAAAACTATGGATGTGCTTTTCATATTTAAATGTGTATTACAATAGGAGTATAAAAAATAATAATTGAAAGTTTTCAATCAGGGTCATACTACTTCCAGATGCTGTATGTAACACTGGGATTTTTTGATATTGTCTTCTCATTTTGCACATTATTTCCAGGAACAGACTATTTATAATTAGTGTTGGATAGCTTTTATTAAAGTTATATATAGCGAAAACCACCGTAACTGTTTCAAAAAACCTTTGTAGTTATTTAATTTGTGTAGTCTAACTTAGAATATAAGCTTAATAAAATTTGACATTTTCTATGAATAAATATCTAGAAAAAAATTAAAACTGAGACAGCCTTACTAAAAGTTTGATGTTTGCACCTTTTAACTACAATATCTCAAAAACACGACATGATATTGATGCTTTACTTTGAAAGAATTAGAGACAATTCCGTAACAAAATGACACCAATTTCAGGTGTTTGTGTTATCCACAATAATTTTTTGTGAATATATATATATATATATATATATATATATATATAAATATATATATATATATAAAATATATATATATAATATATATATATAAATATATATATATATATATATATATATATATATATATATATATATATATATATATATATATATATATATATATATATATATATATATATATATATATAACATATATATATATATATATTGTTTGCTACTCAATTAACTCTTTATTGGTTGATTGTATAAAAAAAAATCAATCAACAATATATCATGTCCTGCTTCCTCCTCTCACTGGATGCAACAAATACAGTACATCTGATTGGATGAACTGGGTGTCTTTCTGCACCAGGTCTTGGAAGGAAATGGGAATAAGAAGATGGCTTAGAAACAGGCCTAAAATTCTTTACTCCTCTGCTTCTGCCTTCACAATACAAACCTAAATATTTCCCAACCCTTTTGCTTATACATTATAAAGATACCAGACAAGTCTCTTTTCCTTTAACTTATTAATCTCTCTCTTTGGAACCTTTCACTACTGTCTCACAATCATACTCCATAAATCTGATTAGAACACTCCTTTAACCACTCACAATACACACCATATGATATCCTCATATGTTGATCTTCTGTTTTTTTTTCCTGGGCAATGCCCCATTTATTCTACCAACTGTTAATTTATTTAATCATTTTGAGTTACTGGCTGAATATAAAACAAATTGGACAATGTCCGCTCTTCTTCCCTTGACTAACTTATACCAGCTGATCACTCCTTATGTCGCCTATCCCAAGTTTAATTTTGTGAATACTATGCTCCCTCTTCTCCACCCCTCTCCCTGACACCCATTTTATTGCACCAAGGCTTTTAGAACTGGTGGTTACATGTTTTCCCCCCAATAAACATATATAGTTCTCATGATACTAAACAGCATTTTTGGCCCCTTGGTGCTCTTCCTGTTCCACTTAGTTCAATGTTTTGTAGTCCATTGCCTCACTGATTTTCTAACTTCAACTCAGATCTGTCCTAAGGATGTGTGATATATCATTGTTTTCCACCCTCCTCCTTCATTCTTCACTAGGTTTTGCTGCTCTACACCTGAAAAGAAACCAGGCTCCATACTTTATGGTACTTTAACTAAGGCTTCCTACCAAAACCTCTCTACTGCAGTATCTGGCCTCCTGACTTGCTTTTTGCTCCTTCACCTCTGGTCTTTTGATTCTAATTCTCTAGGATTTTGTATTTAAATATTCCTCTGTAATCTCATATTTTACTGCTCCTGGATCTATCTGTATTATCACTTTTGACTATGAAAAGTAATTTTTTCTCAAAAGGCACAATTGCTGCAAAAGTGGTTTTAACCTGTCTATGTAAGTCATCTCTGGAGTTTTTTTTTTTTAATTTGTTTTTTCTGTCCTCCTGGCCATCGGACCTTACTTTATTCTTTGTTACTTAGTATTGCCTAATCTTATTTTTATATTTTTTTGTTTTCTTTTTTTCATCTTGTAAAGCACTTTGAGCTACATGATTTGTATGAAAATGTGCTATATAAATAAATGCTTTTGTTGTTGTTTACTCTTCCTAACCTCTGGAAGTTCTCTCCTTTTAAGATGGATCTCTTATTTCACCAAAAGGGACCAAACAATCCAACACCTTTCAAATCATGCTTGTTTCAATATGGGTCACACTATTTTCACCAAAGGGGCAGTTTGCAATCGTTACTGCTGGGTTGTCAGTGAATTTTAAAAGGCAAAGCTAGGTTGTGGTACCATAAAGGTGAGAAACACTTATTTAATTTTGAAGCTCAATGATGATTAAAAAAAAAAAAAAAATCTCACAACAATTTTAGGTTTTAGTAAGACTCCGTGCTTAGTTCAGCATGCATTTTAATTGAAACAAAAAAAAACAGCAAAAATTACACTTAGCAATAGGAGTCAAAGCAGCATGCTTACCATTTAGCCAAGAGGGCTTGAATTCAGTTCGGAGGGAGTTTGCTGAATTGCGTGTAACCACAGGTTCTGAACCAAGAAAGTTGATAGAAGTTGCTGTATAAAGATCACTATCTAGAACAAATTGAAACTAAGTTTAGTTGCAATAATCTGTTAGCTATCCTGCTTAAGCTAAGGGGTATTTTAAATAGATGAAACTAGCTATTCTGACAGAGTGCTTGTTTCAGTAAAAAGTCAATATACAGTAAGTGAAAACCTATTTTAAGTACAAAAGTTAGACAAAATTTATCTAAAGACATTTTACAACATGTATGAAATCAATAATAAAAATTGATCTTTACAAGTAAACAGTGTGGACTGGAGACACCTGCTTGAGGGAAGTACTCAAATGAAGTACTTAAAAAAACATCTTTAGTTGTGTATACATTACATATATATTTAGTGCAGTATTTTCAATAAATATTCCAAAACAAAAAGAAACATTATTTTTTTCCTTCTTCCAATTTACTCATGGGCACCTCTAAGGCTTTGTCCCAGGGTGGGCTATGACCTGGGTTTTAAGTGTGAAAGGCTAATGTATAACCTGAGCTCAGGTGTAAAAAAATCAATATTCATTGGAGGAAGGCTATTTCTCAAAAATGTAGTGACATGAATATATGTTTAGCCATTTACAGTTAACTACTAATTAAAAATTTTCAGTCACCCAGAAATGTTCATGTTTTTGATAGAAATGGATACCTTACTAGTGTGTATAATGTCTATTACTGTTTGAAATTACTAATTTTTATTTTACTACTCACATATGGATGTAAAGTCACATTACAGCAGCAATTTCTTTGGTGTCCTAATGGCAAACTTCCTTAGCTTATCCTTAATTAGTCATGTTTTTTTTTTCTTCTTTATTTCGCCTTATACAATTACTTGTATTAGGAATTTGTTAGTTCTCACATTACCCTTGGGGTCAGAGCACAGGGTCAGCAATTGTACAGCGCCACTGGAGCAATTACAGATTAAGGGTCTTGCTCAAGGGCCCAGCAAAGTAGAATCTCTTTTGGCAGTGATGGGGATTCGAATCGGCACCCTTCTGGATACCAGAACAGATCCTTCGCCTCAGAGCCACCACTCCACCCCATGTTTACATAATAATCACTTATTAGAGAAACCTTACTAATTGCATTAGCATCACTGAAGCTAGTTATTCTGTTTACTTGTGTTGCAAGGTACCGGCATTCCTAAAGTCCAGTTCTGGGTTAAAAAATGTCAAAAATGAAACAGTTTTCTCAAGAAATGTGTCAGTCTATTTTATTTATTTATTTTTTTTTGCTAACTAAAGGTTGATCCATGTGACTGATTGCCAAGATTACACAGGTGTCTATTACTGTCCTGAGAGAGAAGAAGGAGAACTGGATCTACTCAGGATAGAAAAAAGGTAAGACCTATATGGACAACTGCATAACTGGATAAGTACATCGGAGTGTGTAGTTTGAGCAACAAATGCCTTACAGATCCTTTAGTTGTCTTTTTCTTAGGCATATTTTTTAAAGATGTCAGCGGAGGACCAGTAATGCATTCGTTTCACAAACCAGAGATTTGGATATCCTTCTCTTGTTATAAAGTTGTGCATCTGGACCTTCACCCCCCCCTCCATCCCCAATTGATAAATAATGCATCAATTCTATTAAAAACACAAAAAATTTTGGATGACCTCTTTTGACTGGTAGCATATTTCTTTCATTAATTCTGCCAAAGTATTTTGTCACCTTTGCATATCCAATTTTCAGACAACAAATACATTTTAGCAATTGTAATTTGTTACTATTGGTTAGTATATATTTTAACATTATTCTTTCACATGTTCACAAATTCTCTTTTCAATGTGCTTGCTTTGGAATAAGTAAAAAAGCTTTACATGATCTTAATCTCGCACTACTACTGCATCATTGTAGTTGTGTTTATCAAACACTTCGTGTGACGATCATAAAATCTATACAAGCTTCCAAGAACAGTAAGCCACCTAGGTTTCTTAAGTTTAGCTTGAGACCTTATAAGTGTTAAAAAGGACTATGGACAAAATATAAGTGCCTCTTTCTATAATATCGTGTTGTTTTAATGAAATTACTTTTTCAAAGGGAGTGTTTGCCTTTTAAGTCTTTTTTCAGGGCTGACCAAATAGGAGGACTGATTTGCTAGGGTCACATAAATAAGCAATTACTTTATATGGTAATCCTATGATATGAGATAGGTAGTATCATTACAGAGGGATGATTGAAAAGTTTATTGGATTATTTTTTTAACATAGTTATTTTCTATTCTATGTTTATTAAACTCTCTTCTAGTGACCTGCTTGCTTCATTTTGGTTGCTTTGCAATGTGAGCCACAAAATGTTTCATTTGTATCTTAAAAGGGTTTTGTTGGACAGATGCACATAAAGGGAGGATGATGCACAATGACCTCTCATTTGTAATTTTTTTTCACTTCAGTAGGTAAAATAGAGTTCATATAGCAAGAGACAACTGCAGGTTAGTCGTGCTGAGTGAAGGGGTATCAGCTCAATTTTGAAGAAGCCTTGTCTGGACTGTAAAACAAGAAGAAAGTTTTTAGATTGGACTTTTGGGTTTTGGACTTTTTAGATGATGACTTGGAGGACTATGAGGGCTACATCTGCAGGAAATGCCAGCTGATCTAGCACCTTGAGCTCAGGGTCGCTGAATTGGTGGAGGAGTTGGCTGGCCTGCGTTGTAGTAAAGAATTGGAAGGCTTGGCCAAGGTGTCCTTTAGAGAGATAGTGAGCACCCCTAAGGTGGCACGGGAAGAGATTCCAAACCAGACAGGTACAGATATGTAGGTCACAGTCGCAAGGCATATGGTAAAGGGTGCACACTGTCTGGGGGGCATCAACCCCAGAATTAGAGGTGTCAAACTGTTTTCAGGTTGTTGCAGAGCAGGACATTGTGTCTAATGAGTCTGAGGTGGTAGGCAAGGATGAGGCGCCCCAACGGAAACCAGTTCTTAGAAAGAGAAGTGTAGTGATAGTTGGGGACTCGATCAGTAAGGGGATTGAAATGCAGGTTTGCTAAAAGACAGTCTTGCATAGTGTGGGTAAGTCTGTCAGCTCTTGATCCAAATTGAAAGAGTTTGGTGCCAGCCTGAAGAGCAGAACCGACAAGGTACTCTTCTCTGAAGTTCTGCCCGTGACCTCCGCCAGTCCAGGTAAGACTGAGGAAATCAGAAGGCTTGACGCATGGCTCAAATCTTGGTGCAGGGTAGAAGGGTATAAGTTTATTGGGCATTGGGATTCCTTTTGGAACAGATGGGATCTGTTCCACTGTGACAGGTTACATCTGAACCAGAGGACACCAATGTATTGAGGAGGTATATGAGGAGGTTAGTTGAGGATTGTTTAAACTAGGAAAATGGGAGTTTAGGACAGGCCAGGTTTAGAACTATACATGGAGGAACAAAGAACAGTGCAGAAATAATAATGAGTAGTAATGTAATTTCTAACCTAACATTTAAATGTAGGAGTAGCACATTACAAATAGCTTGCATTAATGTGAGAAGGTTCAAAAATAAGGCGAATGAGTTGGAGTTGTATGTAGCAGAGCATAATTATTATATTATAGCAATAATGGAAACCTGTCTAAATAACATAGATGAGGATGAGTATAACACAGAGGGATACACATTTTTAGGAAGGATAGAACAGAAAAAGAGGTAGGTTGATGTTTATGTAAAATAGAATTTAAATGCAAGTCCTCTTCAGTTGGACGATGAGCTCCATCTTACTGAGGACATTTGGTCCTTAATATTTTTTTTAAAAGAATTGAGTGGACAGGACTGGCAATTTGTGTTGGGCTGAATGGCCTTTTCTCATCTAGATTGTTCTAATGCTGCAATTACAAAAGAGGAAAACTTATTATTATAACAGAATCCCATTAGAGAGCTAGATCTAATCTTCTGTATAGTTAGACCCAGTCTCCTTTAACTGGAATTTTTTGTCATCCGAAAGCAAGCTCTCCCACCGAGCCACTGCTGATGATGACAATTTACTTGCTATCTTTACTATGCTTGTTAGGGGTGTGACAAGGTGCCAATTATCCATCTGTCACATTATACAATAAAAGGTATTTAAATGAACAGTAAAAAAGGACATACTATTTTTCTGAGAATATGTCCAAGTCCACAGCCTACAGACATTGACTAACCCCTTAAGATAGATTGTTAATATATTTTCTTGTTTCTTCAGTGTATAGGTCTATTGCAGGGCTATTCAGTTAAAAATTCAGTTGTGCCAGATTTTCAAACTGAGAAATTTAGCTGGGCCAGACATTTTCACTGGCCAGTAAACAGCAGATAATAACAAACTTTAAACCAATACAAATAAATTTAGTGAAAAGAAGCAATTTTAAATTTAAAAAAATTTAAATTTGGTCACATCTAACATAGGTACATCAAAAAGTGCATAAAAAACAATAAAGCTATAACTGAACAGAATCTGCGGTTGGAAGCAATGCTTTTTTCCCCTTCTGAAATAAAAAAAAATAAAACATTTTGGTCATATCTGACCTAGCCATATGTCAAAGTGCATAAAAACAAAATAATGCACAGTATATGCAATAACATTACTTTTCATCCATCCATCCATTTTCTAACCCGCTGAATCCGAATACAGGGTCACGGGGGTCTGCTGGAGCCAATCCCAGCCAACACAGGACACAAGGCAGGAACCAATCCTGGGCAGGGTGCCAACCCACCGCAGTACACACACAAACACACCCACACACCAAGCACACACTAGGGCCAATTTAGAATCACCAAATCCACCTAACCTGCATGTCTTTGGATTGTGGGAGGAAACCGGAGCGCCCGGAGGAAACCCACGCAGACACGGGGAGAACATGCAAACTCCACGAGGGAGGACCCGGGAAGCGAACCCGGGTCTCCTAACTGTGAGGCAGCAGCGCTACCACTGCGCCACCGTGCCGCCCACATTACTTTTGAAGTAAAATAAATATTTTGGTCATATATGACCTAGGAACATCATAAAGTGCATTTAACAGAATAAAAAAAGAACTGTCAATGCTATCAAAGCCATCAGTGTACAATCTCGCAACAAGTGATAACAGTAACTAACACACATGAATACTCTACTGTACACTGTGGAAACATAGGTTTGTTTTAAATAACCACATGTGTGATTAGCAGTGCCTTTTTTGTAAAAACATAAGTTGGCGGTATGCATACACTGCGTTTGGATAAAGTCTGAGGTACTGCGATGGTATATACAGGCCAAGAGATCTAGTGCTACATATTTTTTTTTTTACCAAATAAACAAAACAACATTTAAAACATAAAACTGACAAATCGTTAAGTATACTAAAAATATGAATTCTTGACATTTACAAAGCGCATTACTCACTACTAAAAGTGCTTCACAAACTCCATGCAGGTTGGACTGCCACCTGCATAGATAAACTGCACTGTAAAATATTGTACTTGATAGTTTAAGATTACAAACACAGAATAACTGAAATAAAGGAATATTAACCACAGGTTAATAATGAGCTCTACATTCTACAAAAAAATGTTGTTATATAGCCCCACAAAGCAATCAGTGCTTAATTTAATTGAATTGTAAATAAAATTCCATAATTTTTGCATGTCTTCATCAAATTTAGTCTTTTTTTTTTTTTTTTATTAATTTTATTACAATCCATACAAAGCAATCAAGATTTTACAAAAAGAAAAATTGAGTTAAGAACAGATCGATCCCCACCCCTGAGAGAGAGAGAGAGCAAGCCAAATAACGTTAAATTTAAGGCTTGTAAACATACCTAATTTAAAAAAAATTCTCTGTGCTTTATGAACTTATTTTAAAATATTACTGATTAGATCCTGCCATGTTTTGAAAAAAGTCTGTACAGATCCTCTGAGTATTTTTTCCAATTTCAAATAATATAACACATCGGTTTCCCACTGACTTAAAAGAGGAGAGTTTGGATTCTTCCAGTTTATCAGAATGAGTCTGCGTGCCAACAGTGTAGTGAATGCAATCACAATTTGTTTGTCTTTCTCCACTTTAAACCCCTCTGGAAGAACCCCAAACACAGCTGTTAATGGGTTAGGAGGGATTGTGAGTCCAAGTCTTTCTAATTCTTTTGTTGCTTTGAGTGTCAATGGCTGATAGCCATCCTCGTAACAGTCATGACTCTTGCAGGGTCAAACAAAGTGTGTGAGCTTGGGGAGCCAACAATTCGTATAAAGAGAAGTGCAGAGACACTGCTCGTCAGTAATGAGGCTCTGATTGGAGTAATAATTTGTGAAAACTCACGTTCGCACACACTTGATGAAAGTGGAATACAATGAAGACTCAGGACACAAATGATTAGAAGTCATTTAATATGCAGTTGATGCCACATTAATCCCCCCCCCCAAAAAAAAAAAATCATCACTGTATCACACACTACCACCACCACCACTTCTAGACACACTAGAAGGGTACTGTTGCAGCCAGGAACCGAATGTCACGTAGGAGGACAGACATACAACACCACACTGCATTGTGGGTTTCAATGCCATTAAGCTATGTGGCATACTGCATTCATGGTCTGTACTACTGTAGGAATTCATGTAGGAATTTCTGAGGGCTTGCAAAATGTGTTTTTCTCTGTGTTTCTGATGGGACCTCAGGCTGGGCCACCATTTCAGTAGGCTGGGTTTACTGGTGTTGCCTACAATCATTTTTTAAGCACATCAGTTAACCGTTTCACTGTAGTATTTTATTATGCTTTGATTTTATAGTGGCTCTGTTCACTATCAAATATGCTCTATTAAACTATAATATATGGTGTTCTAAGGTGGCTTAGGAATCTGTAACATCCTAACCACCTAAAAGACAATGTCTGTATAACTACCCTAAGATATAGAACATAAGAAATTTGACAAACAAGAAGAGATCATTCAGTCTAATAAGCTTTTTTGTTTAGCTAACAGCTAAAGTATCTCAATATTTCATCCAGGTATCTCTTAAAGGGTGTCAGTGCTTCCACTTTAACTCATTGGCTTGGTAGTTTGTTCCAGATTCCCAGAACCCTTTGCAAACAGAAGTGCCATCTGTCTTCACTCGCCTTAATGTCAGCTTCCCCTTAATTTCCAATGGTGTCTTAGTATGTGATTCACAGTTAAGTTGAAAGAAGCCTACTGGATCTATTTTATCAACACCTTTAGAGAATTTTGAAAAACTGGATTAGACCCCGCCCCCTCCCCAGTTTTCTGTGCTTGAGACTAAACAGGAGTCATTCTACGAGTCTGTCAAAGTAGGACATCTCCTTAAGTCCTATGATGCACTTGGTCGCTCTCCTCAGCGCAGCTTCAAGTGCTACTATGTCTTTCTCATACTGTGGTGACCAGAACAGCATACAGTACTCCAGATATGTTCTCAGTAGTACATTATATAGTCTGATCATAATGTCTCTTGGTTTATGTTCAACAGTTTCAATGATATAACCTAAAATTTTATTTGCCTTAGCAATTGTTTCTGTACATTGCTTAGATGATTAAAGTTTTGTGTCAACATAAACTCCTAAATCCTTTTCAGATGTTGCTTCCTTTAGAACAGTGTCTCTCATCTTGTATTTATAACTAGCAAAATACCCGCGCTTCGCAGCGGAGAAGTAGTGTGTTAAAGAAGCAATGAAAAAGAAAAAGAAACATTTTGAAAATAACGTAACATGATTGTCAATGTAATTGTTTTGTCACTGTTGTGAGTGATGAGTGTTGTTGTCATATATATATATATATATATATATATATATATATATATATATATATATATATATATATATATATATATATATATATATATTTACACACACAAACATATATATATACATATCTATACACACACACACACATACACACACACATATATAAACATATATATACATATACATACATATCTACATATATACACACACAGCTATTTCGTATCAGTGCAATACGCTGTTTGTTAAAACGGATGACACCAGCTCTTACGTGCAAGTCTGCGTGGATATTATGAACTATCGATTTGTTCAAGTTCTATTTAAATTTTAAATAGAAGGAATTTTTATTTAGTCGACAGAAATATCTTTGGTAGGAATGGTAAAACAGACAGGAATATTATTCCTGAATAAATCAACTCAAACCTTAAACAACTTATAATATTTTGCTCTCCATAAAAATATATCCTGTCTAAATTATACAAGTTAGAAATAAAGTAAACATTAAAAGAACAAACATTCAAATTTCTTTACTCTTATGTAATTTTATATTTTATAAAAAATAAACTTAGATTTTAAATATCCCAAAAGATTTTGCTCTCCATAAAAATATATCCTGTCAAAATTATACAAATTCAAATATGAACATGCTGCATAACAAAACCTAGAAATATAAATAAAATGTGTTCCTTTCAGCAATAACAAATCAAATCATTCAGTTGTCTTTGCTCATATGTCATTTTAGAGCTGGACGCCTGGCATCTTTTTGGCAACAGGTTCGTTTCTGTTTGGTGTGAGGTTCTGTGTTGTGGAGATTCTCAGGATGGATTGCAGGTGCTCATCAGTGAGGCGACTCCTGTGTGCTGTTTTGTTAGTCTTTATCACTGAGAAGAGCTTCTCACACAGATATGTGCTACCAAACATGCACAAGGTTCGAGCCGCATGTAGACGGACTTTTTGTTCTTCAAAGTCACCAAAGCGTGCAAACTCAGTGCGCTCAGTTTATCAGCAAAGTGCGATTTGGGAACACCGTAGTGACGACTTGGTTTAACATTACTTGGTAATAGGGAAAGTGGGGCAAGTGGTTGTGTCTCCCATAAAAGCAGCTCAATTGAAATCACTTTGTGATTGTGCACGGGTAAAACGTCCGCTGAAGTGTCAGATTCTTATTTAATTCTTCTGCTTTCTGTATCTTCTGCATTGCATTCAGGTCTTTCAGGTTACCCTGATGTTTTGTTTTATAGTGCCGTCTTAGATTAAATTCTGTAATTACAGCCACATTAGCTCCACAAATGAGACACACGGGTTCAGTAAACATATACTCAGCCTCCCATCGGTTTTTAAAGGCTCTATTTTCAGAATCAACTTTTCTCTTCAGCATCGTGTGAGCTAGCTTCGCAATAACTTGATTAACTCGGTAAGTGTTAGGCAAGGCAGCTGAAGCGCTGCATTATGGGATCTGTAGTTTATTGTGTTACCAGCGCTTCATATACCCGGCTTTAATAACAATAATACAGTATATAAAATGATCTGCGGGCGGATATAATTACACGCCGGGCGGATGTGGCCCGGCCCTTGAGTTTGACACATATGGACTAAATAGAACTTGAAAAGATATATTTTTCAAATGTGATCGCGCAATTCAGATAGAGTTGACGCGACTACAGCCTGCATGCCTCAATAAGTCATCCTCCCTTGCCCTTACTTTTTACCGCTCATCTAATGAATACACTGAGTATGGCTTTACCAAAACAATCACTGATGGCGAATAAAGTATCCATTATTCGAGTATGTAGATCGGGTTATATATATATACATATATATATACCCGCGTATCGCAGCGAGAAGTAGTGTGTTAAAAAGCTAGAAAAGAAAAGGGAACATTTTAAAAATAACGTAACATGACTGTCAATATACAGTATTTGTTTTGTGAGTGTTACTGAGTGTTGCTGTCATCAAGGATTTGATTATCATTATTTCTTTCAATCAGGTTCGTATTTGTAGGATGTGTTGTGTTCAAGTTACATTCCGTGTTTGTCAATCGTTGTAAAGATGACAGGTTTCATTCATCGATTCGTTTCTTACTGCATCAATAAACAGCTCGTCTTCTTCTTTATCTGAGACCTGACACACTGCATGCACGGTTTTTTACACTGTCTTCCTTTAGCGGACATTGACTTTTTCCAACGTGTGCTTTGTTTCCGCAGTAGTTGGATTTATGAATATGCTTGTATGTATGAGACGCTTCATATTTTTTGCTGCCTTTTCAATTGTGTAATTCGGTTTTTGTTCAGCGCTCTTTGGAACTGTTGCCTTTTATCTGTGCACTGCGTCAGTTCACGTGAGCCACTCGGTGTACATGCATCGAAGGTTCCCAGCTGTGCTGGTGCCATCTCGTGCTATGTCCATGGCTGTATTTAATGTTACCTTAGTCCTGGCACTTAAAACTTTCTCTCGCAGTTTCGCTGAGTTTGTGTCAAACACCACCCTGACCATCTCATCTTCCTCTCCATAAGCACAGTCCTTCACCCGTGAATATTTACCCGTGGCAGTTTGCTATTGGATTGCCGCTGACGGACGGCCTTATATGGGCAGGCACTAAATTACAAACGCCAGCGGCAGCCTGTCTATGAACTTAATTTAAAGTGTAGGTTTACATCGTGCTTTGTTTCCAGTAGCAGAACTCATGAATATGGTTGTATATGTCACTCGCTCGCTTCTTATTGTTTCGCTGCCTTCTCAATTATATAATGCATGTTTTCTTCAGCGCTTTTTGAGGTCTTCCTGGTTTTCTATGTACTGCGTGATTACGTGGGAGGCGTGATGATGTCACACGAAACTCCGCCCCCACGGCGTTGAAGCTCATCTCCATTACAGTAAATGGAGAAAAACTGCTTCCAGTTATGACCATTACGCGTAGAATTTCGATATAAAACCTGCCCAACTTTTGTAAGGAAGCTGTAAGGAATGAACCTGCCAAATTTCAGCCTTCCACCCACACGGGAAGTTGGAGAATTAGTGATGAGTGAGTGAGTGAGTGAGTGAGTGAGGGCTTTGCCTTTTATTAGTATAGATTGATACTCCTTTTGCCCATGAGTATCTGACACTGTAGATATAACTGAATGAAGGCTATACAGAAAGACTGCAAATCAACAGCCTGTAAATTATGGTATTTACTGCTACCATACTCTAAATGATGTTAAATTGCGAAAACATATTTCAGCAAATTATGGGAAAATTGAACACCTGCCAAACATTTGTCTGAGACTGTGATTAATTAGATGAACTGCTTGATTAAATTTAACATGTGAAAGTTCCTCATATTTATATTAGTGTTTTTATGAACTTTGTTACTGGTTATAAATGTAATGAAAAAAGTTAATGTTAATCCATATTAAGATGTTTCTAGTGCTAACATTTCAGTCCCACTGCAAAAGCCAAGAAAGAACTTTTATGAAATCTATGACAAACATATTAATGCAGCTGCATATCTCTGCCATTCCATTCCCAAATGATCATTTGGCAATTACGCAGGCAGCATGGTTTTTAAAAGAACCTGAAAAAATATTTTTTCCAGGAATGACATACATAAAACATGGTCTGTCAACTCTAAAGGTATAATTTTTGCACAAAAAAGACAAATTATTTAAAAACACATGGATACCATATTCATGTACACAACTGAATTAACCCACCTGTTGAACCAGCTATTAGCATTAAAGTTTGACAGGAAACTGCAGCCTACCTTGACAGCAACAGAGGCCAAACATAAATGGGAAGAGAATTCATTTGCAGTGTGTACATCAATGCTAACTCTTAACAATGACTAATTACTCTAACAAAATGTCTTAGAAAAATCACATCGATACAGGGGTGTTAATTGAACATGTTTTGTGATTGGTTGTACAAATGTTAGATTATGGGAAAGATAGGAAAACAAAATTTGTACATACCAACCATGACAGATGAATACTTCTGAAATGGGTCAAAAGGACATTTTCCTTTACCTTCCTCAGGTGGTCCAAGAAGCTGTAACTGGCCATTGTTAATATCCTGTTTAAACAGAGAACAATATATAGTGTTATACCAAATAAAAACGTGATGAGTTACCATTACTGAGGAAATAAAACTCCCCTGCTTCCTTGTTCCACATACCTGCTGCAGCTGTTCCAAGATTAAAAGCATCAATATAGATCCAAAAATCCCTAAACAACCATAAATAATAGTCAAAGGAAGATAAAATTTTATGGGTTTTAGCTTTTTGTTTTAGTTTTGACTTGATGGCACAGATGTACCACGATGGTCTTGAGGTATATTATACTGTGTATTGATAATCTTTACACAGAAAGCCAAAGAAGTATGCATGAAAATATTTGAAATTAAACCCATGTCAGTGACAGAAAGTGCATCTTAACTTTATCATAATCCTACAGAGGGTTTTATCACTACTTTGTTATCCTATCTATAGACAGCAACTTTTATATAAATAGCCTTCAAAAGATTAGGCAATTAAGCAGGATTTTTGGCAGCAAACTCAGTACTGACAAGCACATATTAATAAATGTTTATGCTTACACTATTTTGTCTTTCATGGAAAGAGACTGGTGTTAGTACATTTAGTGATTAAGTCTATCCAGTATGTAAAAAAAGGGGTTGAACTAAGTGATCATTCAATTCATTAATTAGAAGTGTTTCCATTTGCGATGCAAGTAGTTATTTAAAACAATTAACAATATGCCTACCCAGGGACGCCAAAATAATGTAGGAAAGGAAGGTTGAATTGATCACTTGGTTAGATAATTAAGTTAATTATCAGTTTTGCATTTGACATTCAAGTAATTTAATAAGACACCCACCCAGTTGGCCCAAATTAATGTACGTTGACTGAGGGATCTTTGTTTAACTTTCCTGCTGGGATACTAGAAATGTGAAGAGATTGGACCATCTCCTGGTATATTCTCCATGCTCTTGAATTTTTTTGCGACAGCACGTATTGATATGCCATCCTGGAGGAGATGGACTACCAGTGCAATCTGAATCGGCTGCAGGTACTGCCTCATTCTACCAGTAGTGACAAGAACACTAGCAAAATGAAAAAATCACAGTAGAATCAGACAGGAAGGATAAAGAGAGAGCAATTGTCCGTTTCCCTTTTTGGGGTTTGACTTGCTGTTGTCTCTCCAGTGCACCTGTAGTCACTGACATAGTATTAGACTGTAATGATTAAGTGTTCCCTTAATTTTTGAGCAGTATGTGTGTGTGTGTATATATATATATATATATATATATATATATATATATATATATATATATATATATATATATATATATATATATATTATATATATATATATACACATATACACACACACAAAAAGAGAGAGAGGTGTATACAAAACATAAAATTATTAATTGAACTTTTATTCACCTATACAAAAAGGTGCACAACTTTTGAATTGTGATTTTTCAATTCATGTGGTCAGGATTAATAAATTGTTAAGGTAATTCTTATGTTTCTCGTGCCTGCATCATAGCATTTATTTACTCACATCTAGTCTGCACTGGCTTACCAAACCCTCCTGCCAGACCTTTTTGTGTGTGAGTGTGTACATGCGAGATTCTATTCTGCACTTTCTTACTGGATTTAGGAAGAAACTTATAAACTTATCCTTCACAAGTATATTACCTTATAGTTACAGTGACACCAATATCATATTATGGTAGCTGGCTTTATCCTAAATACTAAGTTACGAGTAATACTTTTCAGAATCAAAGCAGGTGTATTTATGGTTTGATGGAAGCAATGCTTTATTCCTTTCCTGGTTGGCTTTCTCCAGATGGATGGAAGAATCTTCAGCACACTTATCCTTGTTAAGGAACTCTTTTCCTTCATCATATCTTCTGCTTCTATGCGGTAGTGCAGTTTCTTTTTGAGGTTCAAACACACTGATGTTTCTTTTGTTACTAGCAAAAATCACATCTGCAGAGTCAGCTGGTTTTTAGTAATATGAATGCGTGGTCTTACATATGGTCTTCCTCTGCTCTTGCATGGTTTGGACTGACACCCCTCATCCAACTCTTTTTATGGACAGTTTTTCATTTTTCCAGTCCAGCATCAGTTATGCTTTGGAGTAAATGGGATTTCTCTAGCCTTTGTTACGGCCACACCCTATAAGCACTGGGTCTTTGCTACTGTGAACTGATAGAGGAAGCCCAGACGCGGGGTGTGTAAAGGTTTTCAAAGGAAGAAATAGAGTCCGGTCATTGGTTTCTTGGGTGCACATTATCCCATCCTATTTTGGTCAACTATTGGAGCAAACTTTCTTCCATCAAGATTGCCATGAATTTAAATTAAGGCACTTTGTTTGAACTTGAGTGTCCAGATGGTGCCTTGAAGAGCTGTCTCAGGGTTACATGGTCTGCGATTTGTCATCCTGTAAGATAAGGCACAGAGGCTGCATTCCGAAGAAAGGCCTTGTCACGGAAACTGACTTTTTAGCTGAAATTAAAACTGTCTGGCCCAAGATTTTTAAGCCAAGGACCTGTGTTCCAGGTAGACCTGAATGGATAATGCCAGTCTGTCCTACAAAAGGGGATCATGCAAAAGTTCTCCACACTGATTACTTTCTCTGTTTGCATATCTATTTCCTATGGCCAAAATGTATACATAATAAAACATCAATGTTGACTTAACAGCAAAAAGGTTTGTCTGAATGTTAAAATGTTATTAGGTACAAGTTGTGTGCCTTGTGATAACTTGCCTGCTTCTTTATAAGTGCTTGTGAATGTGTTTCCCACCAAACCTGTCATCTAAATGAAGATATGTCCAGCTTAATCGCCACCTGCAACAGGTTATAATAAATATATAGACAATTGCAACATTTAGACCTCTTCTAAGGAAATGCATATAATGTGGTGCTATCAGTTTAACTGTACGATTACCCCTTCATTTACATGGATTTGTATTTACTCTCCATTTAGTGGCTGTCCACAGATTGCTGTATACTTTTTGTTTTGCCATATTTTCTTTCATTTATATTTTCATGAAAAAATAATCTGTTTCCAATAAATAAATAAAATTTTCTGCAGTAAAATCACAATTCATGACAGGCTTAAATATCATAATTGAAATTATATGTACGCCACATACTGCGAGGTTGTGGTTTTGTTGAAAAAAGCTTCCAGCACTGAGACTGAGACTTTAGTATGTGTCATCTTTCAAACCATAGCTTTTATAGGAGACATCATTGTTCTGATTTTTTGTAATTATTAATTTATAGTAATGAAAATCATGACACATACCATCATGTCAGACAGTATATGACAAATGAGGGTGCTAGCAAATGAAGATGTGTGTTAGTGGTGTGCCTCAGCGGTGGGTGTGGGACTCAACATAAAAAATTTGGCTATGGGACCACTTCATACTCAAGCGTGCAAGGATTGGTGTATTTATCAAAAAAATAGGCTTAATTTATGGGTTATACTGTAGCATTACTGACCTAAAGGAAACAAAAGTAGAACTTTTTTAAGCAAAACTTAAATCTTAAGCAAAAAAAAATCACTTAAAGTGAAGAAAGAAGCCATACCACATGCACTTCAGAAGTCATCTACCTGAAGCTAAGCAAGTTCATGCCTAGCCAGTACTTGGATGGGAGACCATCTAAGAAAAGCTTGAGTAGCTGCTGGAAGAGGTGTTGGTAAGACCAGCAGAGGGCTTTTAACCCTGTGGTCTGAATGTGGATACCAATGCCCCAGTGCAGTGATGGGGACACTGTGCTGTAAAAATGGCGCCATCCTTTGGATAAGATGTAAATGCGAGGTACTGACTCTCTGTTGTCAAATAAGATCCCTGATCACCCTTCATGAAGAGGAGGGTGTATCCCGATGTCCAGGCTAAACTGTCCTCCATGGTAGAGTCATTCTGGTCCCCTAATCATCCCTGTCTCTAATTAGTTCACTCTGTCTCTCTCTCACCACTTCACCACCTAACAGCTAATGTGTGGTGAGCGGACTGGCGCAGAAATTGCTGCCATCGCATCATCCAAGCGGATGCTACACATCAGTGGTGGTTGACGTGTCTCCCCACTCACTATTAAAAGTGCTTTGAGTGTAAGAAAAGCACTGTATAAATGTAAAAATATTATTATTATTAATGATACATATTCATGTCAAAAGTTTACTCTTTCTGCAGTGGTTGGGAGGAGAGTATCCATGGAAATGAGATTAAAACACAGTTTGATGCATAGCTCTAATATGCATACAACATACTTAACACCCAGGAGCTGCACTGTCACTTATTTGCTTCATAACTTCATTTGTATATCTACTTTATGCTTTGTAGCTTAAATCACTATTTATTTCCTGCAAAGCTTAAATTAAATCACATTTGCAGTTGGCATATTAATGAATGTTTTGTTAATATGTTTGCCACTAAAAAACTGACAGATGTCAAGATTAAACTTTAGTCTCAAAAGCTAAATCTGCATCTGTCACTGCACTGTTTTTACCCTCCATGCATTTGTCACCACTGTCTTATCATCATGCGTTGTGGAAGCCGGCCCGGACACAGACAGGCAGACACGTTTGTGTCGCCCAACACACGTTTTATTACCATTATCTATTATGTACAAGTGCCACACAACCCCAAAGTCCAGGCCACCAAATCAATGCCTTCTTCCTCTTCAGGCCGCCTCCTTGCCTCCTCCAGAGACCTCATCCTCTTCCACCCAACTCTAGTCCTTGTATGAAGGGAGGCGGCCCCTTTTATACACACCCGGATGTGCTCCAGGTGCTTCCTGGCAACCTTCCACTGGCACTCCCCAGTGTGGCGGAAGTGCCGGCTGCATCTCCGGAAGCACTCCGGGTGTCCCTGCTCCTCTTCACCCCAGCACTTCCGGGTGTGGCGGAAGTGCTGAGGTCCAGGGCTCCACAGACATTGGGGCACCCCCTGGCGGTGACCACGGGCCCCTACAGGGTTGAGCTTCAAAGCTCTGTACCCATGGTCCCCATAGGCACCAGGGCAGTCGCTCCCACATGGTCTGGGGGAGGCATAAGCCCTCCTCCGATCCTCCCGGCCGGGTCATAAAGCCATCTGCGACAGCATATACTGTATTATGCTACCACATAAAACCATTATAAAATTATATAAATGGGCTATGTAGGACATAAGGTAAACTGACGACATATAAAATGCATATATTAAGTTTATGGTTCTACATGGAAAGTTGCCTGCACTTCTTTTTAAAGCCCAAGAATACTGTATTTGAATTTGTAGACATAATAGCCAGAATACATTGCAAAACTTGCCTAATAGAAAACTAAATACTTTGAAAGGAGTAAAACCATGATAAAGCTTGTTTGCTGTTCTCATTCTCTGTAACATTACATTCTGTAGTTCCTCATCCAATCACTCCATCTCTTTTCTTGAGCTTGCCACTGTTCTAAATATGCCCAAAACTATTGTTACCTTATGCTTTTTTTTTTTTTTTTTAACTTTAACTGCAAGGATTGTTTGGAAGCATGGAAAATAATTTAATATGTGCTCCCTAAGCATCCTAACAATGGGTTGACCCATTCTGCACATTAACATTCATTCTGTCAGACCCACTGCCATTACACTGTACTGTAATGCAAAGTGGTCCCACCTAAATAATATACAGGTACTACATCACTAATACTGTGAACTCTACATGTGCTTGTTGAGCATCTCATTCCAAAACCATGGACATTAATAAGGAATTAATCTGTCCCTGACCCTTCAACAACAACCACCTCTCTAACCCACTACACTGCTTTTGTTGCCGTTACTGCCCCTGGGGAAGTTTTCCACTGTATTTCGGAACACTGCTGTGTGGATTCACTCTCAATAGCACTAGTGAAGCTGGGTACTCACTTTGGGTGATAAGGCCTGGCTTGCATTGTCATGCTGAAAAGGGGCAGCCCCAAAGAGTTGCAACAAAGTTAGAAGCACACAATCCCCTAGAATGGCATCATATGATGTGCCAATAAGATTTCACTTCATTAGAATTATGTGGCCTAACTCAAACTTTGAAAAACAGATCCAGACTATTATTTCTTTTCTAATAAAACTTTACAATTGGCACTATTCATTTAGGCAGATAACGTTCTCCTGGTAAACCTTAACCATAGATTAGTCTCTCATATAAGTGAGATTCATCACTCCATAGAGCATGTTTCCTTTGCTCTAGAGTCCTATGGTAATGTGCTTTATGCCACATCAGGCAATGATTGGCATTACAAAGCAATCTTATGCTTGTGTGCGACTGCTTGGCCATGGAATCCCACTTCATCAAATTTGTACTGACATTGTTATCAGATGCATTTTGGAACTCAGTACTGAGGACAGACAATGTGTACATGCTACACACTTCAGCACTGGTTGGTCCTGTCCTATTACCTCAGGGCTGAACTGTTGTTGCTCCTAGATGTTTCCACATCACAATAGAAGGCACTTACAGATGACCAAGGCAACTCTAGCAAGGCAGAAACTTGATAAACTGCCTCTCTTGAAAGATGGCATCCTATAATAGTGTCACGCTGAAAGTCACTGAGCTGCTTAGTATGGCCCCTCTACTACCAAGGTTTGTCTGTGGAGACTGTACGGCAGGTTGATTTTATGCATGTTACCAATGGGTGTGGCCAAAATAGTTAAAGCCACTAATTAGGAGTGTCCACATAATTTTCACCATGCAATGCACCTGTTATGATATGTCAAACTACCTCGACTGAAAACACGATGCCAAACCTGACAATGCCCCAACTGAAGTACATGAAAAGTTTTAGTTTCTGTGATAAAGTTTGTCCAATTTATTTAAAAAGCAAAAAAAAA
Source organism: Polypterus senegalus (assembly GCF_016835505.1). NCBI lineage: Eukaryota > Metazoa > Chordata > Cladistia > Polypteriformes > Polypteridae > Polypterus > Polypterus senegalus. The sequence continues at coordinate 140,759,963 of NC_053163.1, read as the reverse complement.
ATATTTGATTTACAATCTGCAGATTAAATATCTTCATAGCCTTTCTTCTTTCCTAAAACATGTTAATTAGAATAAATGTCTATTGTGATCACAACACAATTGCCTGGAACTCATTCATTACTCCCTTAATTTTGATAATTTATAACATGTTCTTAAATAAATGTTTCCATAAATTATTACATTAAATTGTGTTTTACTAGTGCTGACTTTGTGAAACTGAATAAAATCAAATATCTAAAACATCAATTTTATAATTAAATCTCCAGCTAGTCTGAGCTGAATTTAAACATTTAGCTGTTATGGCAGTGGAAAGAAGTTACATTTCAACCCTCCAGGCAGGAGGTGTCAATTGTCTGAAAGATAAAAGATGCCTGCCTCACTATTTTAACTTGCGTCAGCAGCTATGGAGTGAGACCTAAAGGGAACATAGCACCAGACAACGTTGGTTTTCATTTGTACCTTTTGCCTCCCTTAAAAATATTTTATCATTTACCTAATGTTGAAAATGAAATTATATGAAAGATTACCAAATTCTCTCTTGCATGAGCTAGGAACTATATACTCGTACAACAGCTGCTTTAGGGATAAGAATGAATGAGAAGTTGTATCTGGGTGTGTCTTACTCCATAGACAATGTTTTACAAATTTATACTGATCCACTTTCCCAAGCTGACTTCTAGAAGTGAAGTATTTTTTCACTAAATGATATACCAAACTAATTTAAATAAGATCATCTGATTTTTAAAATGAACAATTAATTTATTCAATAATTTCAAGTCTAGTCACAGGCTATTCTACATAATTCATGAAAAACCTACCATATAGTGACAAGTGGGGCTGAAAGCGTTTGTTCCACAGACGTACATCATGGAATCATTGATTCTGTGAAGAGTGCGGATGTAGTTGCGACATTCTATCTGCAAAAAGGCAAGATTAAATCTCAAATTGGTTCAGTTCTGTAGAGAGTTGTATGCTGATTGCACAGTGGTTATAGTAAAAAAAATTACACCAATCCAATCCATCAAGTGAAATGCAGGAACCCAATCGCTTAACCCCATTTACACTTATTCACAACAAGCACTCTTACCTTTCTTGCAATTTACTACTCCTGATCTATGCCAAATCTAAATAAAAAGTCACATTAAATATTTACAATTTTACAGGTATGTCTGTACCTCAAAATGCAACTTACATCTTTGCTTTTCCCTTTGTTAGTACATTCAAGCTGTTTGTTTTCCAAAACGGGCCAGGACACCTGGGAGATAAATACAAATGAGCAAAAGCAGGTTTTATAATCATTATGCAACATTAGCTAAAACTTATCTTATACTTCAATAAAATAATGTGTTTCAGTGTAAAGAATAACATCAAGATCTTTTTTGAAAGTTTTTTATGTTAGAGCACAACTCAATGGATTCATAGAAACTGCTTGGATGCTAATATTTGGCCAAGTAATTGAAAAAGGTGAGCCTGTCTCACAAGAACAATTATCTTGCAAACTGGCAAGGATTTAAGACATAAAAAGTGACAGAGGGAGCCATCCTCAATTATAAGACAGAAGAAAGAAAAAGAACTCCCAGTAGCCTTCTTGTCCTAAAATATTTTGTGTAAAGTTTAATTGTGAAAAACAAAATGTGCATCATCCGTTTTTTTTTAAGTTGTACTGTTTACAGGCCACTTGCAGGTTATAGTTTTCAGTCCAATTAAAAACACAAAGTCAAAAATATTGCCAAAAAATAGTAACCAACAAAGGGAACAAAAATAAATGTCACATATTTGTTAAGAACATACAAGTTTGTACAGTTTTCTTTCAGTGGCTGGCAATATTTCCTAACAAGATCAATTACAAAATGTTTACTGTCAGATATAATCTTAACAGAATACAATACTGTATATTAAGATGGATAAAGGCCAAAAATTATTCAAAAAGCTTCTCATTTGAAAAACACAAAGTCAAGCTAATAAAGCAAAACTGATCAGTTGCTCACCTTGGAAATTTTGTTAGAGACATCGTCCATGTTAAGAGCGTAGATTGCTTCCCTTGCACAGACTAACAAAGTATCAATATCTTCTCTAAGCAACATGACAGAATAATTGTAGAATCCTTTTTCTTTAAAAGTTTTGATGTGTTTGTCTAAAAAAAAGAAAGAAAAAAATCATTGACTTAAAATATCTAAAACATTTTTCAAAATCTATATTTAAATTTACAACAAGACGTCTTGTAACATGTTAAATATCACTGTTATCAGTAAAATACAAGTGTCGTTCATTTTTAGGATTCCATTCACTTCCTGCTATGCTATCCCACTCAGACATCCCAATAATGTTATGAAAATGTTTTGAAAACAAAAGTTTCTCAATAATATACTCTGCCTGTTTTGGACATCACAAGCATTGCAGCCTCCCAAAATTATTATTTCAAAGAACATCAGATAAAATACTAACATCTCTTTTGCATTTTGTCTTTCAAAGATACAAATTAAAATAAAATAACATGACATTATCATCTTTTTCGGCAGCACCAGACATAAGGTAGGAAACAGCCCTAGACAAGGCTTGGGCCCATCCATTAAAATACAATGTTAAAACAGATCTGCTATTCTTAACCATTCATTGTCCTGCTTCTGTACGGACATTGAAAACGAATTCTGCAAACTAAAAGCTAAGATAGTCTTTCACGGTTTTCTTTATGACTCAATCAATTAACCAATCTCTCAGATTTGAATGTTCACGTTAAAACTAACAAATATAGTCAACAGTAGATTAAAAACTGTTTATGTTAGAGGTTTGTTCCTGTATGACATATATTTACACTATCAGGTAAGGAACATTTGTAAGGAAAGGATGGGCAACATATATTGAATACTGCTTGGTGTTCTATGGATAATGCTCAAGGAGCACTGAAAAGTAAAATGTATGTATGTGAAAACCATAGTTTTCAGAAAAGTGTATTAAACTCTACTTAAAAATACACTTGTTCACAAAGGTGAATCTTAGATTTTACATACATGCATAAAGTAATTAAAAAGAAAGTGGAGATGCTCATGTTCTATACTACCTATCAGGCCCCAAAAAACACACAAAGACCAAAAATACAAAACAAAAAAACCCACAATATCTCACACAAATACACAAAGATGTTACACATAGTAACATAACTTAGAATTTTTAAAACCCACTTAATCCAATTCATGCTTACAGTGGGTGGAGCCTATCTTGGTACCCTTTACCTCAAGTGAAGGAAACATCTGGATATGCCACCAATCCAAAGGGTCCACTTATGCACTCACTTATACTCATAGTTTATAAATGTTTTACAAATGAAACTGCTAAAGAGAGTTTAATTACCAGTAAGTGCTTCCTTATCATTATTATGTACATTATTATCCCTTAATCCAAAGCAACTCAAAAAAATCTGTTTGCACCAAATGCGTTAACAACAGAATACAAAGTTAACTGTTAATAATGTGCATAACAAAACTGTAAAGCAGAGCACATATTCCATGGTTAGATAAAAATAATGGAATGTTGATAGGGTCAGCAGAGCTCCAATTAATACTTTACAGATATGTCAATGAATAACAAGCTGGACTAAAATAAACTGAAGATTTTTTTGCTCCGCAATGATCATGTTCATGCATAAGCTTAGTAGAGGTGACCTGAATCAGTTTTTGTTGCACTTACTGCTGTAGATATGGTGTGCCAACACAGCAGTTGATAATGCAGATGTTCCTGTCATGTGGCAAGCTATACCTAGACTGGTTGAAACTTTGTTTTGGCCGTTTGTGATAAACTAAGCATTACTGATTCTGAATATCTTAAAATGGCAATAATCAAAAATATTAACAAGAAAAAATGAAAATACATAATGCCAGTCATTTTTCATTGTCATTGATGAGAAAGTAAACCAGCTGCTTTTGTGTCATGTGGTACATTTTTCTAAAGTTCAAGGGAAAAACTGTAATAATTAAGGCACACAGTTTCTAGTAAAGACAAGAAGCAAAACATACTAAATAAATGTATCTTCTTTTTATTCTTCCCATTTCATAAACTATTAAATTGGTCCTATGCAGCCCATCTCTAGGATACTTTGTTGCTTACTCTGGAAATTTTGACTACACTGCAAGATATCAATACATTCTGAATATGATATTACAAACCATCATGGCAGGGATGCCTAATTTATTATTCCAAAAATTGTGCCTCCAAACAATTTGGAAAGGAATTGCTATGTACAGTGGCATACAAAGGTTTGAGATCCTTTGCTTAAAACATCTGTTACTGTAAATAGTTAGGTGAGCAGAATATGAACTGATCACCAAAAGGCAGAAAGTTAAAAAATGGCACATTTCTTTTCAGCATTTTATGCAAGTTTAGTGTATCATTTTTGTTTTGTACAATTGTACAGTGAAAAAGTAGCACCATGCAGACGTTTGGGCACCCCAAGATATCTGAGGTCTCAGACCTTCATTTGCTCATTAGGACTATGGCTTGTTCACAGTCACTGTAAGGAAACCCCAGATGATGCAAATTGCAAAGCTGTATATATTTTTCCAACTATTAAATGTGGTGGATCGATTACACTTTGGGTTTGTGTTGCAGCTAGTGGCACAGGGAACATGTCATTAGTAGAGGGAAGAATAAATGCCACCAAATTCTGGAGTCAATGCCACCAAATTAATGTCATCACACTATCTGTAAAAATGGTGAAGTTAAAAACAGGATGGGTTCTTCAACAAGATAATGATCCAAAACACACCTAAAAATCTACAATGGAATACCTCAAAAGGTTCAAGTTGATGGTTTTGCCAAAACTGTCACAGTCCCCTGGGCTAATCATTGAAAATATGGGGATAGATCTCAAAAGAGCAGTGGATGGAAGATGGCTGAAGAATCTTGCGGAATCGGAAGCCTTTTGCAAGGATGAATGAGCGAAAATACCCCAAAGTAAGAAGTGGCTGGCTACAAAAAGCGTTTACAAGCTGTGATACTTGCCAAAGGGGCCTTACTAAGTACTGGCCATGACAGATACCCAAACTTTTGCTTCAGACCCTTTTATTTTTTTGGTGTGTTGTACCTGTGAATGATGGAAATAAAATTGTAATTTTGCTTAAAAAATAAAAGAAATGTGCCATCTTTAACTTTATGTGTTTTGGTGATCAGTTCATCATCTGCTCCCTTACCTATTCACAGTAACAGACATTTTAAGCAATGGTACCCAAACATTTCCATGTCACTGAAATGTCAGTACACTTCTATGGTCAGTCATTTCTCAAGATCGTTCCTTGAAAATGCTTGTGTTGACACCAGCTATATACCATCCCATTGCATTTCTTATGAACAGTCTGTAGAATTTATTTTATTTGAATAATCCTGAAAGTACTGGACATTTCCTTCACTGATTTCTTCTGCTTCTTGCAAAACATTTATATATTACTAGAATTATTACCTGACTCTAAAGATACAACCACCTAGTCTTTCAACTACATAACGCAATATAGCCTAACAACTCAACTTCATGTAACACAATCATGTCCCATAACATTACATAACCTAACCCAAATCCACCTAATTCCAAAAGTGTCAGACACAAAGCAGGAAAACAGGTCTGAACAGTGTGCAAGCCCATTACAGGTTTTCCTCACGTATCCCCAACACTTTCAAAGGGCAAAGTTAGAACTGCCATTTAACCTGACATGCATGTGCAGATGATAAAAATGTGATGCAGCAAAGAGTAATGTATTTAAAAAATAAAATTCCTCCTTACCATTAAAACTAATGCTTTTCCTGGGTACACAGTTTAATATGACAGCATCTACTATTAGGAAATGATGGCAGAGTGAAAAGTACAGTAGAAGCATAACAGGATGCATAAACATTTTTCAAGTTTATGTGATTACACTGTAACTTAATAGAGGCAGAGAAGAATTGACGTCCATCATTTATTTTCTAACTGAAATAATTCCAAATTAAGTGGGTGTCAGCCTCCACAGCAGGTCCCTGCCAGCATAGGTAGAGATAGGTAGAAAATCCATCACATCAGAATCTGGTTAAAAGAAACTTTGCGCACAATGAATTCAGTTTGGTTCCTAAAAGAAAAAGAAAAAGAAATAAAAATCACACAAATAAACAAAAACAGCATTAGAATTTAAAAATACTGTAAGTTCTAGACTTACATTGACTGATATTGAACAGCCCAACCCATAAATTTTAAACCCTGGAATGTATTTTCGAAAGACATTGTTCAGTATCTTTCAGTTTAGACCCAAGATGTGCATTAGCAGGGTAAGCTTCAGGAATGTGACAAGAAAAACGAAGATCAAGTATTGAGGATGACAGATACATATCTAAAACAACTGCTGTTGTTATTTCCAATGGCAATCAAAAAAAGCTCAAGAAACTTTCATAGTAACAGGAAAAAAAGGACAAAAGCTACATACAACCGCTTCAAAAACGAACATCCCATTAGAATATATATGCAAAAATCAAGCAACTTATGAATTTTTTTTTGGACACTTTCACAGTTGGTTTAAGAAGTTATAGTAGAAATGTGCCTCCATAAAAATTACCATGACATCAAATCAAGTACTTAACGATTACATTTTGTAGGGAACTGACTTACTGCACTTGTACCATAAAAACAAAAATCTTATATATTTTTGTTTGCTTTAAATATTTGTCAAACACGTATTAGACCACATGTTTAAGTATCTGTGCGCAAATCTGTAAATCAAAGAATCTCATGAAGACCAGGATGTAACCATCAACAACTGCGGCATCTGATTTTTTTTTTTTGGTAAATATTATTTTCAGATAAGAGACCTGATCATGTAAGTAGTACTAAAAACTAAGACTCCCTTTCAAAGAATAATACTTAACAGTAGTAGGAAATGAACTGAACTGAAACAGTATTTAAATTAACTGGGATTGTCCCACTGCTACACTGGTCCTTTTACCTCATTAACCTTAGTGTAACAGTCTGTTTTGTATATTTGCTTCACTCACTCACACCTACAGTAGAATGCTTATTAAAGTAGGAAATACAAAGGCAGGGAAAATAATATTGTAGTACTTTTTGGAAAAATACATTTCTACAAAAACAAGACAGGTACTCACACCAAATCCTTGGTACAGATCCAGTATGTTACTTTGTTAGGTACTGACATTTGTTTTTGTGAGGTTATGTTTGCATGTGTACATTTAGAGAAATAATTTACTAATAGTTAATGAAAAATTGTAAGCACCTATTTATTATTTAAGAATATTCAAAAAATTACTTTTTACATTGGCGTAAGATGACGTAATTATGACATCTATCAATGTACAGATATTTTAAGACTATTTCTGTTACTCCCTTTGCTATTCAATTACCTCTCATATGTGCTTTCACTGCTTGTATTAACATTTTAATTGTTGTAATATTAGACACTATATTGATCCTCAAAACCCATAAAAATGCAATAAATTTAGGATTTACTAGTTTGTCTATATCAGCGCTGCTTAGTAGACATGTTTGTGAGACTGCAGTGCCTTTAATGTATTTTATAATTTTTTAAGATTGTTAGGCTTGGTCTAAACTATGCTACCCTTTCAATGCAGCATGAAGAGTTGAGTAACAAGACTGTCTGGCCATTTTGGAAGTTCTGAAACATTGACTTGTAAACTTCACTTTGGAATGAATGAGACATGTGGACCAGGTCACTTCATTATCACCTTATAATAGAGTTGGGTAGAGATCAAGGCTGTGGAGTCACAGTCATTAAGTCTGAAACAATTATTGGATTACTGGAGTTAGACTTGGTAAAAACATACAGACTCCAACTAAACAAATTGTAATATAATGTGATTAAATTCTCAGTTTCACATATAATGATGTAAATAAACTATTTTTCTTCTAGTGTTCTGATAAAAATATAGCCTCTTCTTTAATTTTTAAATTTTGTCTTTTGTTTCATAATACTGTTTGCAACTAAAGCCACAATGGCATCTCTACGGCCTTTGAACCCAAACTTTACCAGGTTAGAGTGCTAAAAAGTTGCCTGATGATTCATGTTGGTGAATAAGAATTTTTATAGAAAAAGCCATACGTGAAACTGGCAAACACTTAGTGAAGAAGACAACGGAGGACCTGTCTTTGTTTCTCAAACTACACACTCTGATGTTTGTATCCTTTTATGCAGATGCCCACCTGGGCCTTCCCCTTTTTTCTCTATCCTACTTATATTCATTTTGCCCTCTTATTTCCATCCATCCATCCATCATCCAACCCGCTATATCCTAATTACAAGGTCTTGGGGGTCTGCTGGAGCCAATCCCAGCCAACACAGGGCGCAAGGCAGGAAACAAACCCCGGGCAGGGTGCACTCTTCTTTCAAGACAGTAAAAGACACCTTTGTATGAAATCTTCATTTTCTTGGCACATGGAAACAACTTTTATTCTGCAAAAAAACAATAGATGGCCATATTCTTGAGAAAATTGTTTCAAATTAGCCATTTCTGAACCCAGAACTGAACTTTGGGAATGCCAGTACCTTATGACACAACTGAACAGATTAACAGGTTTCAGTGGTGCTAATGCAGTTAGAAAGGTTTATCTAACAACTAATTAGCTTATACTTAATTAGTCATGAATTAATGCTAAGGGACTTTATCATTAGGACGACACTGATTGGAATTGCTGCTGAAAATGGGGCTTTGTAGCCATATGTGAATAATTAATTAAAAAATCAGTAATTTCAAGAAGTAATAGCCGTTATAGATTCTAGTAATGCCTTGGATTTATTTTTAAATCAGTTTTAATGATATCTTGATATAAAAAAGGTATCAAAAACATGAACATTTCTGGGTGACTTCACATTTTTGACTGGTACTGTGTGTTGACTTAAATTACAAAGAGAAGTCAGAGGTACCATAAATTCAGGAATTGCAATTGAAGGTTTTGTGTACCGACTCCACAGCTCTGGTAGAGATAGCCACTTAGTCTAAAACCTATTTCAGTTTTTACTTGCTAAACTGTAAATGTGTTAAATCTGGAAGATGGACTGCATCCTTATTGGGATTATGTATAGCTTTTCTTATTTGTTTATTCATTAATCAGCCACCCACTTGCTTTCATTTCTCATCAAAATGTGTATTTTTAATCCTTAATGTAATCTATAACTGGATAAAATCAGCAAGATAACAATAACCTTTAACATTATTTATATTTTGTTTAAGGCACAATATATAGAATGTGTTTGATTCATAATAAAGTTTAATGATTTGATGCAAAACTTAAAAATCAAACCATTTCACCAAATGAACCCACAGTACTTATTTAAATAATTTAAACAAGGCTGTCACTAAACCACACTAAACTTGTTGAGGGAACATTTCTCAAAATCATTTTCACTATGTACAAAGTAATACACCACAACAATACTCACAAACCTGCTTAATTCAACTCAGGGTCATGAGAAATAGAAGCCTATCCTGGGAACACTGAGTGCATAGCAGGAATCAATATTAGGAAGGGCACCAAACTATCAAAAGACCAAATACATAGACAGTGCAATAAAAATCTATTTGAAGCAACCTATTTTGTACTCATGCTAAAGGGTCAAGACTTAGACGTGATGTTCCGCTGACATTTACTATCAGGATTGAGGCAGAGAAGTACAGAGTAATAGGCACTCAACACTAAACATTTTTATTTTCAAGACTGTCTGCAAAAGCTTTTTAAATAAATAAATAAATCTAGCAGTAAGCAAGCTATTGACTTCACAGAATTTAATTACCTTTTAAAATGTTAAAAAAAAAATACATTAATACAGCAGAACCATAAACCATACATTTATCTGAAATACTGAATTGAAACTTTCATACTCCATCAATGTAATGATAAACCTGATTAACACTATTTATGACTTTTGTTTAGTTCAAAGTCAATTATTTTGTACTTATGACTAAATAGAATTAAGCACTTCTACACTTTGTCAGCTACAGCTCTTCATTTTTCTTGGTCTTAAATTGAAAAACTTACTTGCTTTCAGGAGGTTGATCCATACCCTACATAAACATCCTTTGTTAATTAGACGCAGCAGCTGATAACTCAGAATGCAAAACTTTCAAGCTCTGAACTCAGTCTTCTTGCAATATGTACAAATAAACAACTGAAAATCTGATGACATTGCTGATATCTCTGTAAAATGGAACTGGTTAAGCCTGTAACACCTATAAAAGACAGGCTTCAACAAGTCTAGAGCTAGTACGTTTGTACAATGAGAATTCTTTGCTCTACTTTTTGACAGCAACATACAATTTTGGGAAAACACTCTTTAAAAGGCATCAACATTACTTTGAAATTCTTAAGAAAAAAATAATACTCTGGTTCAGAAACAAAGAGCCTTATATTAATTAATGTGTTTTTGATTTTGGGGTAAGTGGTATGTTACATTTTTTTTACCACTGTCTAAAGAAATAAAACAATTAAGAGCATGTTATATCACTGAAACATATCAGCCTGACTCAAACATGAACCAAACGGTTTCTTTAATACTAGGATAATAACGTAAAAGAGAACGATACAGCCATGAAAACACACACACAGGATTAATTAAAAAAAATGACAACACTTACAAACTGTACTTTATAATAATTTTAACCAACTACTAAACAAAACAGCACAATTTGCCATAAGTGTCTATGATAAGTGACCCAGCCTGTCACATGCATATTTTGAGGCTGATTATTTGTACCTAGTATATATATATATATATGAATATTCAACATCATACAAAAAACAGACTGCGGTGGGCTGGCGCCCTGCCCATGATTTGTTCCTGCCTTGTGCCCTGTGTTGGCTGGGATTGGCTCCAGCAGTCCCTCGTGACCCTGTGTTAGGATATAGAGGGTTGTAAAATGACTGACTGACAAAAAATAGATAATATAGCCAATGACTAAATATTCAGTGCAGAAATTGCCAAACCTGATGAAAATATACACATTAAAAATATCTAAAAAATATCTATTTACAAATGGTCATTTAAGATAAGCTGAACACTTAGGTAAAGAAGTTTATAAAGGTCAACTTTAATCATTTCCTCTGACGCTTAATCAACCTTTGTATACTACACAAGTTATGCTGTATTTTACAATCTAAATGTTAATGTATTATGCCAGCATAAACAATTCTTACACTGGATTGCTTTATGAAAAACATATTAACAATTACTTTAATAAAATAGGATAATGATTTTGCTTTATTTATACTTAACAATATTTCCAACTGTAATCTAAAAAAAATAAAAATGCAATAAATATTTCTAATTGAACAATGCACTCCAGTAGTTAACAAGAGCTGTTAATGCTGTCTTACAGCTCCAATGCCCCAGTTTTGGCCCAGTCACTTTACACCTGTAGGTTACACATTTTACTTGCATCTGTGTGGTATTTTTCCCTCAATCTAAATGACACTGATGCTTAGCTGTATGCGTGAATGTGTGCAGCAATTGGCTGGTTTCTGCCTCTCTCCCAGTGCTACAATGATATACTCAAGGTCCCATTGACCTTGCACTGTAAAAATCACGTTCAAAAGTTAGACAGGCATGTTCAGTTTACATTTATTCATTAACTCACTTAAGCAAATAACTTATATTAAAGAGAGATCGGACAATAGAAGCAACAGCTTGGAAAAAATTACTTGAAAGGACTTTTTTTTTTTTTTTTTTTATTTACAACCTATATAGTGAGAGTCTGAATGATAGATGGTTTGATACTTTATTAATCTAGAAGGAAGTTGCAAAAATACATTTCCTTCAATTGTATGTCATTGCAGCTCCTAATGCTTAGATTTATAAATTTACCCAAAACAATTTTAAACTTCAAAAAGTTTTTTTCCTGGTACCTCTGACTGTTTGACAAAATTTCTGTTATTAAGTATTAAAACCAAATACAAACAAACAAAAACTTGCATAAACCATAAAAGGATTCTGCCTCAGACTGGTTAAAAAGTAACACAATATTGCTGCATATTAATATTTCATACTTGAGTCAAAGCTTAAAAAAAGAATATGACAGATATATTAAATGTTAACTGTACATGAGAAATGTGTTATTGATTAACCCAATCCCAAACTAGCTTATTAGTACAGTAAATAAATGCAGTTAAAACCTAAAAACAATTAACAACAGGAACATTTGTTAGACATACAGAGCCAGGCCTTATGATTCTATAGACTTCATTTGAATATTGTACTGTAAAAATTGCAAATCAAAGTTACATGAATACCATAACCAAGACTTTACGTGAACTTTACACTTACCTCAGGAGTTCATCTTCAATAGTTGCAATACCATAGTTACACATTTATTGCTAAAGTTATTGGCCTATTGGAAAGTATTCTGATAAAGCAATCTATTAAAATAAATACAACTTAGCTACTAGACTTAAAAGGAAAAAGTAACAAATTACTACAATGCTGTCTACATGTTAAGGTCACAAGGGCTACACTCTCCACACAAAAGAAGCCATTGCCAAGTGAAACAAGGAAATTATTGTGTCCACTGATTGGGTAAATGCTGAATGGTGAAACCTAATACAAGCTCTCAAACAATTGCAGCAAACACAACTATCAATTTACTGTGAAATAAGCTTTATGCAAAGGTCGGCAAAGAAACAAGGTAGCAGAAGTTCACATATCACAGTGTAAGGGATTTATAGCAATGCACAGTTATCATCATTAAAGACAAAGTACCTGCAAGAAAATCTGATTACAACACTCAAAGAATTACAACTTAAATTACTTGTCTGGATACTCTGCTTTTCTGATGAACTACAAAGCATTTTGTATATCCACATCAACCTTTATTGAAATTCACCATTTTCCACTTATATGTATTTTAGCACAATACAGATAATCTTTACCCCTATGAAAATGTCATGTATTTATTAACAAGGTGAAAAAAATCTTATTTTATATAATAGTTTTCAAAATGGTCACAATCACAGATCATTTCACAAGGCGATTAAACATTATCCATTATATCAGGATAGTAAACTGGATTACACATCACGGCATGCAGCAAAAGATATACTGTATGCACAAATGATAATCTGTTCTTCCTTTCATAAAAAGTATCCACGTCTAGAATATAGATAGGAATATCAGTAAAAGAAGTACAGACTGAAGAACAAGTAGTTGGCAAGAAAAGTGATTTGGTGATAGACTAAAGCAGACATAAAACCTTTTAATTCTATAAATTGAACCACTTTAAAGACTCCCCATTAAGTCTGGATTAGTATGAAACCACACTAACTGGATTCATTAAAAAAATTAAAAAGTGGGTACACAACTATGTGCCTCTGAAAAGAAAAACAAAATCAACATACAGTATTACCTAATAGGAAACTGTAAATAAGCAGCCGCGCCTCAAATTTACTGAAACCTCACTGGCAATACATTTCAGGTTAGTTGTACAGAAAAAGAGGCTATGAGCTCAGGAAAGTAATTAAAAGTTTTTAAATGTCAAGATGTATGTAAATTGCAGCAAATTTTACAGTTTGTTTCGGATCACAAACTAAAACCTAATCCCATTGAATGCATATTTCTTCTCCCAGATGAATGTGATCCTTTCAACACCTGTATTTGATTGCAATAACAACCTGCCGTCCATGCAACTGCCAGCAGAACTGCATAATTCATCCTTATGTTTCTGCAGAAGATGTAAAGAGGATTATAAAACAAATCATCATCAATAACCTGGATAGAAATTCAAGGTTTGTTGTAAAAACATTGTAGCAAGCAAACAGCTGTCATTTTCTCCAAACATCTTTGATATCCCACTAAGCTAAGTCTATCTAACATGGCAACAATGCAGAAATCATTTCATGACTTAAGAGTGAGGTTTGCTTTTGTCCTGAAAGAAAACAAAACAAGCCATTGTTGAGAAATTAACCCGCAGGGAATCTGTATGTTCTGCCTGCTTCAAAAAGACAGTAATTACTCTTGCTCCATAGAAAAACAAAAATGGGCTGTCTAAATGACTATGGACCAGTGCAATCGGTTCCCATTTTGATAATCTCCTTTGAAAGACTGTTGCTGGGATACATTCAACGTAATATTCCAAATAGTCTGGGCCACCTCCATTTTCAATATTGTCACAACTGCCGCATCCCTTGTACTTCACGCTATTCTGGTACAGCTGGATAATAAAAAAGTGACAAGCCAGAGTCTACTTCATAGACTATAGAAAGCATTCAAACTGTTGTATTATTAAAGCTGATCACTATGCTCCTAGATTTGGGACTGTTAGACCTCTGCACCTGTGATTTGCAGCATCTCCATTCTGATCCACAACAAAGATTCCCTATAATGTAGTGTGCCATTCCCACCACCATACTACTTGTTCATCTATGGCCATGTGTCAAAAAAACAGCAAATCTTCCTTCAATAAATTTGCCAGTTAATACCACCATTACTGGATGGATCATCAAAAAATGACACAGGTTACAACAGAATGATTTATCATCAAAAGCAAAATGCCGGTTGTTGAGAAGCCGAACACATTCCATCTGCCTCACAAAGGATGCTGTGGAGAGTGTGAGCAGCTTTAAATTGGAAATGGACCAACTTGCCTTGATTTGTGTCAGAAAGACTAACTAAGACAATGCCTTTACCTTATCAGTGGTCTGAGGATTGTCTCAATCTATGCCCCTCATCTTCTTTAATTGTTGAGAGGAGTTTGTACTTACTGGTTGTATAATATTCTGGTATGGCACCTGCTCATCTACAGATGGTGGTCAATACCACACAGAATGTTAGTGATACACAGTTCTCCTTGTTCAAGGATATGTAAAACAGAAAAAGTGTTATTAAAGTCCTAAAATAACCTGCATAGATAGAAGTTTCTTTGTTTCATTATGTCAAACGTCACATTATTCTCTAGTCGCAAATTTACTCAAGAGCTACTCATACTTCATATTTATTTCGGTATACTGTATATGTTGTACCACATATAAAATATTGCATTCATCTTTTTTTTGTACTATCGGAACTACACTAGAATGAGTACTTTGTTTTTCCCCAAAACAACATTACGTGGGCTGCCTTAAACTGGCAAATAAAGATAATTCACATATATAAAAATAGGCAAAGAATGAATACAGTTTAAAAATAAATACAGTTTAGTTATTTTCCTTTAGTTACTTCACTGGTTAATGAGGATAAACACCAGCTGAAACTCAGCTACTTACAATATGCAAATCAATTATAACTACAATAGACTATATGTACACTTTCTTCCAGATTCAGAATCAGCCTGCTGCTGCACTTCCATGAAAACATAAAATAGGCCTAGCTATAGCGTTTTTCATCCAGTCGTTTCAAGATGTACCCAGACTTATGGTAAACGATGTAAGTCGTGTTATTCAAACATTCTGCCAAACATCAGGAGCTAAAAAGGACAAGGGTCTATAGGGTTCAAGCTACATTCACAATTACAAAGGTAAGTTTCGGACATATTAAAAACTTGCGTCTACTATGAATTTACATGGGACAAATACTTGATTATATCAGGCTTCCTTTATATATATATTTTTATATATAAAAAGAAACTTTTAATAATTAGTCATTAAACTTTAGTCAGGGACAGGTGAATATATAGATAAGCTTAATACTACAACGCGCTGGACAAGATATATTAGCCAGGCATGAGTCACAAAAAGAATGAGCTGGCATTACATCATCAATAGCAGAAGCACCTATAAAAATGACAGCTCTGCACAGTTACACGCACTTTTTCCAACTAGTGTGGCAAAAGGCTAGCAGTCCTTTTAAGGATAGTGAGCCACCTCAAACAGCAAAGAACTCATCCATTGTGGTGCTCTGTGCCAATGTTACAATACATAATAACATGAGTCTGCTGGGCATCTTACGTTGTAAAAAAGAAAAATGTCTCTGTCTGAGCCTGCAAAACGGTGAATACCAAACCACTGCTGCATTATAAGGGTCTCACTGTTTTTTTTTCTCAGCTGGAGGACCTCTTCTCTGAGAGAAATGTTTTCATCAAGTGCTAAGTCAATAACGGCTAGATCTAGAGTCGAAGCGCAGTCGTTGTCATAAAGGATTTTATTATCTTCCTCCTCGCCCTTTGTGTCCTCTTACATTGGTCGCTTTCTCTTTCCCCAAACCCCTGTACTTAAAAGTGGAATGGAGAAATTGTTCCACTAAAACAACACAGGGACAGCTTCCTTCCTCAACAGTCACCATTCTGTCTCAGACCCTGGCTCGCAAAAATCTTCAATTTTAAACTGCCGGCTACAAATTTGGTTATGGGGAATAACTGTAAAGCTCTCACTCCAGATGGCAGCAATCAATTTAGATCAGGTTTCCACATCGGAGGGAAATGTAAGAAGACTAAGTACCTTGTTGTACTTACTGAAAGCTGAACATAAAGGTACACAACAGTGTTCAAATGTAGAGCTATCTGTACACTGAAACTTGAACTTCTTTTTCACGGACATTCTTACCATTAAACAAACTGCAGTATGGACAATGGAAGTGACTGAGCTGGCAGAGATTTCACCGGAAGTATGTTAACACTACTGTGTACATATAACCTATTCTACAAGAACAAATACTAAAGGGAGAAGCCATTTTATTCACTACAAAATTTAACACTAACAAATTCAAAATATCCAGCTTTTTCAAATGCACCAAGAATTAATTGGCTCAGACTACTTCATGTCACAGAGCGTTTTTGTAGCTTGACTTTCACTGTCCAGATTAACAACTTTAACAAACTGGTACATGGTCACTGTACATATCTGTGACTAGATATGTATAATAACTCAATTTTAGCTGTGAACTGAAAGTTAAATACTGTGTAGTGAAAGCAGTTCTGCAGAATTTACACTTTTCCTAAATGATGAATAACCAGTTTTAGGAGAAAGGCAGAAAATTATACTTTAATACCTGATGCGTCTTGCATTAGATGAACTGAATATAAATAAACAAGGAAAATAAAACATACAAAACATAATGCCTACTATTTGGCACTTGCCTTCATATGCCTATTGCAACCCATTCTGAATACATGTAGGGAAAAAAACAAAACATTCCTTAAATGTTTAATGAAATTTTTGACAGGCATTGAATGTACATTGAATGGCACTTACAAAAATAATTACTTGGGTATGTTGTCATTACTCAGCTAAATTCAATTGATTTCAAATAAATTAATGAAGATGACCAGGTTTTTAAGACTTTACATATCCATTTCTAGTACACATGACTTTAAGTGGCATATTAAGAAGTACTGTATAATTTATATAGACATTCAATAAATGGATTTCATTGTTTTAATTAACAGCACCATCCACAGAAATAGTTTCTAATGTATACTTACCCAATTACCTCAGGTTGATTTTACTCAAAGTGAATACAACTACTTAAGCTGCTTCAACTGAAAAATCAGTTTATTTATGTTTAAAAAAGCAAATGTATCTCACTGTGATAAAATCACTATTAGGATGGCAAATAGCAATGTTGCCAAGTGACCAGTTTCTGCCAACTCAGGTGATTTATTTATTTTACATTTTCCAATGCAAAAAATTGTTTGGGAAAAGTCAATATTTTTTGCATATTTGTCAAAATATCTGAATAGTTTTTTGTTTCTTTTAATGACAAAAGATGCCTGCCTAATTAGAAAATGTTGTTTATTTCATTTGTATTAAGGCTCCACTTTTTTTATTTATTTTTGTAAAAAATTTACAAAGAGGTTTGGCAATATATATTTATTTATCGAATGTCAGAGAATGATAAAGACCAAACTTAACAGGACCCCTTATTAAGATTTGTGTAGTTACTACAGTGGTTTTGGGCTAGTTTATTTTCGGTAGTCTAGCAAACCTACTGCACAACCTATATTATTCACATGCTTTTCTTCTCCTTGTGACACTGGGAGGCTATGTAATATATTAGTTTGGTGCAACTGGTAACTTGGCAATGTTATTTAATTATGAATGGATTGCAGTTGATTATCAAATGATAAGATGACCTGTCAATTTAATTAATATGTGAAACTAAACTTTCTAAAAGATGTTTGTGTTTTGGGTTTACTTTATGATAGGAAATTATTCCGTAATTTCAGAATATAAAAGGAACATATTTAAATTTTGTGAAGTTAATTCAGCAATTAGGTTTAACAAAACTGTTCAAATATGTAACACATGCCTAATCCCTTCCACTATGGTTAGAGTAACTAATGTGACTAGTGTTAGATAAACCACAATGAACGGAGTTTGAACTAGTCTATTAATTTATGTGGAGGTTTTACGTGTAATTGAATTAAGTTCCTCCAGTGAATCACTTTCAGTTTATATAGAGTGCGAGAAATATGAAACCATGTCCAAAAAGCTTTGTGAGATACCATTTTGATAAAATGGTACAGAATTAAAATTTAAATCTGACTGTAATACAAGTAACAATTTGTGAAACTGTAAACAATACTTACAATTATTTCCTAGGCCATTGTGTGCAATTTTCTTTAAAGTCTACTACTTTAAGGTGTTTCTTTCAATCCAGACTTGTGAATGCTCTTTATATCTAATTGCTCCGAATATATTAACAAAATAAATAGGATTAATTTAAGCAATTAACAAAAGAAATGAAGGGGGTTTACAGTACACTGCATTGAAAATAAAAGGTGTAGCTCCACAAGGTTTGCACGCTGTGGGTTAGCAGGAACACAAATCATAAAGCAAAAACTAGGCAAATATTTTGCCTTGTACTAGATATAAAATTAACAATAATAGAAATATTTAGGGAGATATCTACAGTATTTATGGTCATTATGCATGGTTATACCCTATGTTTTTCTGAAATATGAGTAGACAACTAATTTGTTTAATTCAAATGACTAGCTTGTAATAAATATATGTTCGAGTATTTTACATGTTTAAATTTACTTTTAAGATAACAGAAGTAACTAGGTTGTGGTCAAAGTACTGTGCCAGTGCACAAATGTTTGTATTAGGCACTATGCATTTATTCAAAAAAAAGATACTTCCTACATTTTGTTGCTATAATCTGTTAAATAACATGCAGAATTTTTCTTGCACAAAAAGCTAGATATATGAAGTTTATATGCTCTGTTTTTTCTCTCTACAGAACAGGTGTCGAAGTCCAGGCCTGGAGGGCCACAGTGACTGCAGGTTTTCATTCTAACCCTTTTCTTAATCAGTGACCTGTTTTCATTGCTAATTATCTTATTTTCCCTTCCTTTTAATTGCCTTGTTTTTAAGGATTCAGTCTTCTGAATTTATTCTTTTTTCTTTCATTAAATGACATCCAAACAGAAATGAGATGAGAAGCAAGGCAACAGATGACCAGCTAAATTGGGATTTCAAACTCAACCAATTTCACTCCAACCAATCTCTTAATTAGAAGTAGATTATTGCTGTTAATTAAACCCGTTATTTAATTCCACAGCTTGTTGCTGCTCTCATTCTGCCATAGCAGACATTTCCAAAACTGTTGATTTTCTGTTTTTTCTAAGTACACTGTCAAAATATTTTGGTGACCTGAAAGATCAACCTTACACAGACCTTCATCTTTCTTTATTTTCAGATATTGTGTGATGGGCACAGGTGAGCTGGTCATGTGGGGGCTTGTTTTGTGTCTCATTATTGTTTGGTTGCTAGTTAAGGAAAAAAAACAACTACGAGACTGAGTCAAGTTAATTAAAACTAAGGCAAAAGAAATTAATTAGCAGCAAAAACTGGTCACTAATGAAGAAGATGGTTAGAAAGAAAACCTGCAGCCCTCCAGGACTGGAGTTCGACAACCCTGCTCTACAGTATATATAAAATAAACATACACACAGAGAATTGTATTTTAAAGGCAGTTTCTAAACAGATTACTTTTTTTTTCTTATTATGACAAGTTAAATTTAAATATAGAATTAACTGGCAATAACATTTCTACATAAACAACATAGTACAAGAAGTACACGTCATATATTTTGAATGGTAACACTGAAGAATGTAATGCTGAATTGAAAACAGGTAATGACAGCCCAGGTAATTTCAAAATTCTGGATTTGTACAAATGGTAAAGCAATAAGAAAGTGTGATCACTCATCCAAAAAACCTTGAAAACAGCAAAAAACAGAAACAACACTGTTATAAAGAAGTTCTGAAATCAACAATCTCAAGGATCCAAGTAAAACTGACAAGTCTAATTTCACATAGGGAGCTTTAAAGCTGGCACAAAAGTGGAACAAAAGGAGGGACAAATTTGGAAAATATGACCTTAGAAATTTCAATTAATTTGATCTGTTAAATATTACTCTTGGTAATATTTTTATAAACAGCTAATGATACAAATATAAATCTAACAATAGCAAATATTAAAAATTTAACCGATTGGTTCACTAACAACTGAGACTTTAAAGGCATGTGTTAACAAAAACAGCTTTAAAGAGTTGGTTTAAATTATAATATCTGGAATTATCTTAGAATTCACAAATTCAACAGTTAATATGTAATAATGTTTGAATTGTAATATTTAGTATGGATTTTAAGCAGTATTTTTCAGGTACTGGGCATAAAATGTTAAGAGAAAAAATTTAGAATGTGCACATACTAAAATATATCCAGTTGTTGATATATCATCTTTTATTAATCCCCTCAAGATTGTAAACCTCATTTGTCGTTACATTGTGGCGATCCCCATCACTGCCACACATTAAAATTGAAGCCCTGTATTGTATTTTGATATTTATGAATGCCAATGCTTGTTTGCTTAAATGATAGTTGATTAACTACTTGATGAATATACTAGCATTTTAAAGCTGTTGTTACTATTAATCTTTACTGTAAATGTTTTAATTGTATTACAGAAAAATTTTGACATGAGTGTCAGTAGGCTTTGCGCCTTAGAAACCAAGTTACCCAAACTATTCTATAACATTTCAGTAATTACCACTCTGATGCTGATCTTTCTGATCATAAAATAGGTAATTACGATAGCAACTGCCAAGAAGAATTCATAATTAATTGCAGAATTACGGTATTTGAGGGTTCCTCTAGAGTGCCTCTTTCTCTTGTACGATTTGGCTCAAAAACTAATTAGCACATCATCATCTCATAACAGGCTTGAGTTTCGAGTGTGGTATTTTTCTGTCCTGCTGTTTTAGCTCTAGACCGTCCTCAAGAAACTGTGACACACAGACGCAAACCCATCATCAAGATATCAATGTTTTCGGTATCAATTGACCCTAAAACACTGAGATTCGTTGAAAACCAGAGATCGAAAGTTTTGGCTCCTCCCTCATAGACTATAGGTTATGGTGGGATAGGGCACAAAGTAAAAAGGCACAATATTGTTCACTTCAATAAATGGAGGTACTTTAATAAAAAGCTACTGAATGGGATTTCTGTTTTTACTGTGGGATCAGAAGGTAGCAGGTTCTCCAAAAATAGCAACAAGAAATTCACATGAACATGAAGTGGGATGGTGAGACCTCTCAAGTTATATCCTTAGAAATTCACATGGCAAGTGAAATAATTCGGTTCAGGAGAGTATTCAGGTTAGGATTTTTGAACTGGAATGCTATGGGTAAAAATGCACATGTGAAAACATACATGAGAACAATGCACCGTGCAAAAACAGATGTTAATATTTTTTGTAAAATTATCATTCACTCATTTTCCACTGCTTATCCAGGATTGGGTCGTGGGGGCAACACAATTAGCACTGACACCCATGTGTCCCTTTCCCCAGTCAAACTTGCCAACTCATGCTCTGTGATCCCGAGGCATTCCCAAGCCATCAGGCAGAAATCCTTCCAGTGAGCCCTGTGTCTTTCCTCAAGTCTCCCCATAAAGACTTCACAGGGAACCGACCAGGAGGCATCGGTATTAGATGCCTGAATTACCTCAATTGGCTCCTCTCAATGCAGAAGCTCTTCTCCCAGGCTCTCCTGGATGTTTGTGCTTCTCACCCTATCTCTAATGGAGAGCCCAGCGGGGAAAACTCATTTAGGGTGCTTACACCAGTGATCTTGTCCTTTCGGTCTGTATCCATAGGTGAGGGTAGGGATGGAGATGGACTGGTAAATCAAAAGCTTTGCCATCTGGTTCAGCTCCTTCTTCATCACTACATATCAGTATAGCGACCATATAACAGTGTTTGCCACACCAATCAGTCTGTTGATCTCATCATCCCTTTTTCCTTCATTTCTGAATAGGACCCCAAGATATTAAACTCCTCCACTTCCGATATTAAGTCACCTCCACCTGCCGTTTTGCACTCAGACCCAAACTTTTCAATGCATGCTGGAGTTCACAGCTCGTTGAAGCCAACAGGACCATGTTGTCTGTAAAAAGCAGAGACACAGCTCCAATGACAATGAACTGGACACCTCCCCCCAAAAACAAGGCTGCACCTTGATATCCTGTCCATGAAAAATAGCAAACTGGATAGGAGACAAAGCATAGCCCTGGGGGAGTCCTACACACACACACAGATATTTGCTAAATGTTCCCCCCACCCCACGTGTGCGCAGACACAGCTCTCAGCATGTTTATAGAGGGACTGAATAGCCTTCGTTAGGGGCCCCAGTCCTTACCACCAAGGACAAAGTCATTTTTCCCTGTTGGTATCCCTCTGCTGCTCCTGGAGTCTCTTGTGCTAACCATACATGGAATGCCTCCTTCAATCTGATGGCACCTCTCATTTCTGGCATCCATCATTGGATTCTAGGGTTGCCATTTTGACAGGCACCTATAGCAATCAGGCTGCAGCTTTTGGCAGCTGCTTCCACAATGGAGGCTTTGGACAAGGTAAATTTGGAATATGTCTCCAACCACCCCAGAATGTGGGAAAAGCTCTCTCTGAGTGGCAAGTTAAGTCTTCTGGACAGCTTTCCTCAGACATTCGCAGTCCACCCTCACTACTCTCTTGGGCTTTTCAAGTCTGTTCAGGCACCTCCACCAGATTGTGGTGAGTTGACAGCTCTGTCCCTCTCTTCACCAGAGTGCGCAGAACATACGGCCATAAATATGAGGATATGATTATAAAATCAAATCATAGATCTTTGGCCTAAGGTTCTCTGGCACCTTACACGGAAGGCCTCCTTCTTCAGTCTGATAGCATCTCTCACCTCTGGTGAGCCACCTTTTGTTTGAACTTGGTGTTTGCGAAGGACAAACTATGTCTAGCAGAATAGTCGAATAACAAAACAATACTCAGGTTTAGATCAGGCATGCCATTTCTCCCATTCATGTCTCTCCAGGCATCTCCCTCACTACATATGTGAACACTGAAGATACCCAGCAGAGCAGTGGAGTCCCCATCTGAGAACCTTTCCAGGATCCCCTCCAGGAACTCCATGTTAGCCTGGTACTCCAAAGTGCTATTCAGTGCATAAGCACATATGGCAGTCAGAGTTCTCCCCTCTGCCACCTTCAGCTGCGCAGAGACAACCCTGTTGCTCTCCAGAAAAAACTCCAACATGGCATCGACCAGACTGGGTCTCAATAAGAAGCTCACTACCACCCAATGCCATTCCCCCTAGGCAACTTCTGAGTAAGGAAGAGTCCAGCCTCTTTTGAGAGGTTTGATTCCAGAACTAAGCAAATGGGTGGATATGAACCCAACTATATCCAGTTGATAATGCTCCGCCTCACTCAACAACCCCTGCTCCTTCCCTCCAAGAGAGGTTACATTCCCTGTACCAAGTGTCAGTCTGTGTGAGTCGGTTATAGTCCACCAAGACCTCTCTACCTTTGACTGCCAACCAGGTCACATTGCACTCTGCCCCTTTTCATCCTGAAGGTGATGGGCACACAGCTGGGCAGTTCCACGTTTCGAGTTTGGGCTGGTAAAACCCATACTGGATGGGGCTCTTGTAGAGCTGCATTACTAGGGGCCATTATTAATTATTCTGCATTAATATAGGTGGTCCGCAACATTATTTTCTTTAAAAACACTGCCTTATTTGGTAGAATGTGCCAGACATGATAGTTTTTCATAGGATTCAGTCTCACAATATTCAGGTAAAGTCCATACAGCAGATATTCTGCAATCCAAGTGCTGCAAGGTTTCAAAGAAATATTGTTTTGTTAATTTGTAGCTTATATCTGTGATCAAATACATGTTCTCAGGAGACAAACTGATCAGCTGCAAATGTACCATGAAACAGTCTGATGCCCTGTCCAAGGTTGGTTCTCAACTCAGTGCTACTGGAACAGACACTGGCCCCTGTACCCCTGAACTGGATATGCAGGTGAACAAAATGGATGGTACCAATGATTATTCTCATTTTTTATCACTCTGCATTTGTAGTTGCTAGAATGTACAAGCTCAACACTAACTAGGCTATTTTTGAACCTGTTGAAGGAGGGTAATGGGTATGAATTTTGTTTTTTATGGGCTATTCTCCTCTGTATTATGTGAGGTCTATTTGGGTTTCTCTTCAAACAAAAATGACACAAAAAGAACATTTCACTCCTTATGAGAAACACTTTCTGTAGGTTGCTAAAGTACTTCAAACTATCTGTAACATATGTCAAGCTTATTCATAAGCATCCCTTTAAGATGGATATCTTTAACCTCTATCTCCCAGCTGTTTTCAAGTTATTTTTGACCATGCAATGCTTGAAAATAATATTCATCGCCAGTTCCTCCAAAAACAATGTTTTCTTTTTTGGTTTTCTTACAGTAAAGTGTTATACTCTATTTAAATTAATTCATTTTTAATATAAAATAGGCTAATGTGTAGTGTTTAGAGCTCCTCCAAACGTCTGTAAAACTTAGAAATTGTCAGAAAGCAATTATTTTACTGGTAATTAGACCACAGGACTGTTAACTCTTAAATCATTGCGATTTCTGCACTAAATTACGGATCAGGTTCTCCTAACTGACATACTTTCATTCTGTCTAGTTGATTTCTAAGACAGATACTTGTTCTCTGATGTATCTGGCAACACTGGGTTCTTTAATAAAGAGGAAATTATTGATGTATGAGCACATTATATCACTTGCCACAGATTGTTCTGATAGCACTTTTTTTCACCTGCTGCTTCTGCAAAAATAAAAAACAAAAATGACTTGAAATGTTTCTGCTATGCTCTGCCCCAATTAAGAAAATCAGCACACATCAGGCCTACTCTATAAACACAACTCATCGTTGCAGAGACTGCAAAAGTGTTTGTGAAAAAGAGCTTAATCATTACAGGTTACACTGAACACATAAAAAGAATAAAATGTTTTATTTTCAGTTTAAGTATATTATATAAATTTGATCAACCTACTGGATGGTCCTTTAGCAACTTGCTTATTTCTTATCTTTAAGACTAAATATAAAATACAATTCTTTCGTCCCACCTCTTGGCAATATGGGGAAAAAAAACATTGAGGAAATGTAATTGTTCCTCTTTAATAATCATTTTTGTGAAACTGCCAAGTCTATCATATTTTAGCCTATTATCAGTATGATAAACTGTTTTTTTAGTGAATTTAATGAGCAGTTTAGAGTTAAAGAAAAAAATGTATCAAATCTATCCGACTTAAAAGAAATTTGGAAGTGGACATCAGTAGGCTTGCTCTTTAGCAACCAAATTAACCAAACTATTCTATAACATTTCAGTAATTATTTACCACTCTGATGCTGATCTTCCTGATCATAAAATAGGTCATTACAATAGCAACTGACGAGAAGAAATCATAATTAACTGCAGAATTATGGTATTTGAGGGTTCCTCTAGTGTGCCTCTTTCTCTTGCACGATTTGGCTCAATAACTGATCAGCACATCGTCATCTCATAACAGGCTTGAGTTTTGAGTTTGGTATTTTTCTGTCCAGCCATTTTAGCTCTATACCGTCCTCAAGAAACGGTGACACACAGACATACACTCATCATTGAGATATCCAGGTTTTTGGTATCAGGGGACCCTAAAACGTCGAGACCCATCAAAAACCAGAAATCAAACCTTTTGACAAATCTAAAGCTTTTTCTCCTCCCCCATTGATGACAGGTTATAGTGGAAGAGGGTACAAAGCAAAAAAAAAAAACAAGCCATGGGTAAAACAATAATGGGTGTGTCAAGACTGATCCTAGTAATTGTTACAATCATATCATATGTAAAAATGGGTTAAATGGGCACCTTCCGGGCCTAGGAAGTACAGTGGTGGTAAGATCTTTAATGTTTTATAGGCAGGGAGAATTAGAAAATTAAATAAGACTGACCTAAATGGGTACACCTATTAAATGGTTGTACTTCATGCTGAGCTGAAATGAACTAGCCAAAAAGGGAACACCAGTCATCAACGCAAGAGTCACTGCTTAGGTATAACCGGGAAAAATGATTTTGCCTAAAGCAATGATAAGCACAGTTACTGGTTAATCTTTATATACAATACGCTATCATGGCTGTGCAGGATTTTAAAGCACGTGTAGCTCGCAAACCGTTTGACCTATTGACCTGAAATGTGGTACACATGCTACGTGACGTCTACTATCTGTTTTCAGGGTGATGATTGACCTCCAGGGTTATTCCTCTTTTTATTTTTATATTATTGTAGAATCAATTCTTGGCAGAGGCCAGCAGGGCGGCCATGCAGTGCATGTGGATGGGCGCCGTTCTCATCCCTACCACCTTCGCCGTCACTTCTCCTACCTCTTCATATCTTCAATCAATCTTGAGGCAGATCGAAGACTTAAGTGCCAGCTTAAGTGAAAAATTAAACAAAACGTACTAAGTAATGGCAACACAATCCCTGACTTAGTTTTAACGTAAAAAGATGCAGACAAAAAAAAAGAGAAGAAGCGGGCCACTAGGGTGGAGAAAAGAAGAGCTGCTCAGGAAGCTGCAAGTGCATCAACCTCTGAGCAAACGAATGCTAAACGTACAGAGAAAGAGGATGAAAACTATGAATACTCAAGTGAAGTGTATTAACTACACATTATCGTGAAGTGCGTTGTTAGTGGTATATGATAAATGACTGAACTAGACAGACAGAAATAGAAAAAGATTCTGTGGTAGCATGACTTGGCATTAGACATCATGTGATATCATTAAAGATGGAAAATTAAAGAAGATATAGTACATCACTAGTGAAATGTAAAGGATGAGGAAGACTTCTTTCTGTGCTGTCACAAATACTGGGTTGTGAGCAACTCATATCTACACACAAAAATAAATCTAGCATACACAATTTTGTAAAACAAAAAATAAATTGATCACTCTGAAAAAAAGGAAGAGCAACAAAATACACAAATATCTGCAAAAAAACTAGTGGGCCAAGTATAATATAGTTTATATAGAGTTGCCAAAGTGTTGTGTGCCTGCATTTCCCATGCAAATGACTGTTCAGACAGTAACAGCATGTATACTGTTAAGTACAATTCACAGGATGAATAGGAAAAACTAAAGATTTATGTTGCTATGAAAGTGACATGAATGTAAACATCAAACACAGATGAAATAATGCCTGTGGAATAGCACTTTTGCATTGGCTTTCTCTCTTTATCATAGGAGTGTGCACAATTTAGTAACAAAAGTGTTACATTTTGCCAACAAACAGAAGAGTATAACAGTGGTGCTGAAAGAGGCATATCAGAAGGAACAACTTGCTGTAACTTGTCATGAATGTGGTGTGGCAGCCGAAGAGACATCCACAATTCTGTGAACAAAGATCTGAATGTGGGAATGCTGGTAAACCCACCTTATCTGACAAACTCCAGTTCCTGCTGATTCATGCTGAAGGAAAAAATCTGATTATGCCAAAAAAGTTCAGAGTGTCAGCAGCACTAGTACGAGTGGTATAATTTTGTGGGTTTTGTTTCTCTGGTGCACAAACTGGGTTGTTGACAGGTGTACAACAATATCTAAATGCCACATATTAGAACTATTGGATTGTTTGCCAATAAGACATCGGAGTTTGCCAACCAGGAACATATCTTTATGCCAACTTTGTAGTATTTTTGCGGAATAATACTCAATGCACACAGAATGGTTGCACAAAAAACTGTAAAGAATTTACCTTAATAAAGTCAAAAGAGCACAATTTAGATGAGTGTTAGTGGGAGGCAACAAAACAATCCACTTGCAGTAGAGGTCACCCACCAGAAAATGTAAAAACAATGATAAAAACAATGATATCAATATGTGCTAGTAACCCCATAATGCTACCTTAACACCAGCTCATGCTCCAGCAAATTATGGCAGTTCTTAGAGTAAACAGAGAAACAGCTCATTATTAAGGAGAGTTACTTAAAGTGGACACTCAATATATACAATGACAATTTTGCATTTTCCTCCAATACCTTTTTTTTGTAAATATGTGTGATATTTCAAGCCTCCTTAATGTGAAATACACTACAGAATAAAAGAAATTAAATAACCATTAATGTGCAAGATTTTAGAAACCTTTTAAATCTGGATGCAAGACTGTAGCAGCAAGTCTCCACACACCAGGCTAACATTAAGACCATATGGCCAAAAGTCAAGGATTTTATTTTAATGCTCATTCACACAATAAGTGACCAAGGCACTTGAAATCAGTAAAAGTAAATAAGTGGAGAAGTATGTAACAAATTATAAATAACAAATTAAAAAATTACTTTAAATATTGTGCAGATTATATAAAACAGAAGTGTATTGAAAATTAACAGGTTGGACAAAGAAAAAAAAAACTTTAGGGTTTGTTTAAACACATCTATTAACTAGAGATCTGTAAAGTAAAACAGCCACTTTATTAAAAATGAACATTTTTTTCTTCTTGGAAAACAGAAGAAACCATCCAGCATCATGCATTGTGCAAAAAGTGACACGTACAGAAGATGTAAAGGATCATGAACCTTTTTAATAATAATAAAAATAATAATAATAATTCCATGATGAACAAACAAGCACAAAGTTTGTGCTGGGGATTTAGCAATAGCAATCCTTAGTCCATATGTACTTAAAACACACCAAACAATAAACGAGAAGCATCCCAAAACATTAAAAGCAACTATGTATTTCTTACTTTGTTGAGCAAAATTCACCATTTAGGTGAACTAGGTGGTTGTCTAGTGTAGAAAAATGAGGGGCTCTCCAACCCTGCCTTACAAACACTCAGAGTCAAGACAACTGTCTGACTCCCATTAACTCTATTATATTTTATATTATTTTCATGTACTAACAATGTTTGATCTTACTGTCTGATGACCCACAACAACAGACATGGGTGGTCCGCCAAATTCAGCTTCAGAGAGGCTATCTTTATCCTAAACAGCCTTGTTCCTTTGTTTTCTTCAGGTGCAACTTTATAGTTTTACTTTTCGTTTTTGTACTGTTTCTCTTTTCAGCAAGTTTAAAAAAAATTATACATTGGGTTGATGCAGATTTTGGATACTTTTTTATTGATACATAAATATCTATCATTTTCCCTTTATTTTGCAAATGTGTCACCATCATGGGTGGCTTTAGAAGGAACTTTTTGTGTCTGTTACGCACATTTAACTACATCAGATAAAGAACAAAGAAAATCCAAAGCTGGTGTTCTGCCTAATTGCTGAACAGGTCAGCATACACATTACAGTCTTGTCATTTTTTAACTTGCATATTTAATACAATGTACTGTATACCTTACAACTATTATTACAATGCTATTATAAAATTAGTGAAAATTATATGAATACCCTATCATACAATGTGTGTGGGTTATACATCTCCTTATGATTCTTATAAAGTAATTCTGAGCAACCTTATCAGTGGAGAGTGAACTAGCCCAGCCCAAACATTGGATTTAAAAGAAACTGCTTGTGAGAAGTCAAGCAAAATGACACCTTTTATTGGCTAACTAAAAAGATTACAATATGCAAGCTTTCAAGGCAACTCAAGCCCCTCCTTCAGGCAAGATTGCATATTGACTCCTTTTATTGGCTAACTATAAAGATTACATTTTGCCTGACTTCTCATTAAGTTCATAATGGCTAACACGGAACAACACCCTAGTCCTAAAGGAACTGTTTGTAAGTTTGCAAAGATCTTCACACAGAGATCCACAGACACATTGAATAAACGACTAATTAGTGGGGTAGAGAGCAGGAATTTAGGGACCTTAAATCTCGACTTGATGTTATTTCAGAGAAATTGGGTGGATTGGATTGACAAACATTGTTGAGCGTAATGGCCTGTTCTCACGGCAGTTGTTCTAATGTTCTAAGGATGAAGTCACGAAAAAGGCAGTTTCGAATTTCATCAAACTGCATTTTTATAATTGAAAATACATGTATTTGAACATGTACCTTTTTAAAACTGGCATTGTTTGCAAAATTAAATTTGCATCAAGCAATGTACCTAATGATTGTGTTATTATTATTTAAATTTTTGAAACGTTTTGAAAATAAAAGACTCAGTTTAAAAAGCTAAAAGTCAAAATTCCATTCATTCATTCCATCCATCCTTCTGTTTTCCTACCTGCTTATCCTGTTACCTTATATCTAGTAGTAAACTGCTAGCTTTTTGTGGCATTATTTAGCAAAACCTGTGAAATTCATTAAAACAAACATATACTTACAATCTACAATAAATGTGTAAAGGAAGTTAAGAAGCCTGCCAATTACAGCCACCCAGATTTATTTATTTACAATTGTTTGGTTAGTTTAGGTTGCAAGAACTAAAAGCCCTGTGGAGTTTTGTTAAGTTTAATTATAAAAAAAAAAAAAGTTTGATGATACCTCACGGCTCTGCAATGGTCCCGTGTTCTATTAAAATTTGATTTAACAAACACTCCTGGGCTTTTAGCCCTTTAGAGTCTAAACTAACTAACTTAACTAAATAAAACTGAGTGGCTGTAATTGGGAGGCTATTTGGCTACCGTTACAAAGGCATACATGAATGTCACCTTAAAGGTCATAATCACAATCTTACAAACAAAACATTATACAGGTAACAATTATTTAAAGGGCCAAAGAGTAACGACCCTACATTTATTAAACTCTTGTGCCACAGAAAGGGTGCTGTGACTGGCGGCGGAAGGCGCCATTTACAGCTTCGCCTAAGGCACCAAAAATGCTAGGGTCGCCCCCTGGTAACCAAACTAAGAAACAGGTACTGTACACTTAGTTGAGTGAACCTTAGAAACAAGTTGCATTTTTAAACTCTAGACACACTTCATGCGTGCTCTGTAAAAACTCCTGAACAATCCACGGCCACTCAGCTCACTGCCCGCCCCCACTCCGCCTCCTTAAACGAATTCTCCCGACGCACACGCTCACCTTTACAGCGTTCTTCGGATCTGCTTCACTTGCAGGATGGGGGAAAAAAAAAGTAATCCAGTCGAGCGGCGTATCCGCACACAACCAGTTTACAGGCGGGCACGCTCAACGAGTAAACTAGCAGGAGCGTCACCTGTGCCGCGAGCGCGCGCGTCGGGCGAGGCGTGTCACATGACGAGGAGGTGTCCGCCTTTTCAAGGCAGGTGCAGGAAGCGGGAGTTGTTTGCTGGTAGACTTGTGCACGGGAGTTTTTTTTTTCTTTTTCTAAATCTCAATCCCATGACTATAAACAGACCTTGTATGACTAAGTATGGATGACATTAGACTTACACACCGTGCCAGGTCTCAAGATGCAATTATTGGGGATTTGAAAGTGGGTGGCGTAATGGTTAGCGCTGCTGATTCACAGTTGCAAAATCCTGACTTCCTGTACCAGCATGACCCATTTGCCACGACGAGCGCGTGAACTTTACTCGGAGTCATTTTATTCGTTTTCGCTTAACGTCTTACAGACACGTGACGACTCCAAAGTGGCTCTGTGTGAGTGAATATTCCCTTTTGGTGGGGTACTTAGGTAAGCTTTGGCCCTTGCCAGCCTGAACTGGATTTAGCGGGTTGTATCGTGGACAACAGATGATGCCAAAAAGAAGTCAACTCAAGGTTGTAGTGGTGGCAGGGGTGTAACACAGAACCCTTTGCCCCATACATCAGTGGTACTCTCGAAAACAAATTTTTTATTACATGTTTTGCCCCCCAGTGGGCCCTGTGTAATTATTACTCTTGACTACCATGCTGGCATAATGCTTATTTGAAATTTTAAGAATTGAGTAAATTGAGTGTTATCAGAAATAGCCTGATCTTAGCTGCTTTGTTCTTTGAAGTGGGATAGGAACAAGCGTTTTTGTGTGAACTTTGTGGTGGCAAATTGTGTGACTAGTGATGATTTGTTTCCCTAGTGAATTCAGAAAGTATGACAAGTACCATATAAGACACATTAAAGGAAAAACGTTCTGTTGTCTGATGAGACAAAAATGAAGTGTTTAGGCGGAACTCCAGATTCTTTGCTGAAGACAATGCAATACTCATCAGCTCCCTAATATCATTCCTACAGTAATGTAAGGTGGTGTTGGCATCATGCTGTGGTGGTGCTTCTCAGTAGAGAGACTGGTCAGGATTAAGGGAAGGATAAATTCAGTCAAATACAGAGAAGTCCCTGCAGAAAAGTTTCTCCAGAGAACACACACCCTCAGAATTTAGGGACGGTTCACTTTTCAGCTCGATAATGAGTTGAAACATACAGCCATGATTAGTCTCTGACTGTCCTTGATAGCCCAGCCAAAGGCCAAACTTAAACCCTACAGAACAGCTGCGTAGAAACTTGCAAGATGGAAGTTTACAGATACTTGCCATCCAATCTAATGGAGTTTGAGAGGATCTGCCAGGAAGAAAGGAATAAACTGCTCAAATCCAGGTGTGCAAAGCTTGTAGAGACTTGCCAACAAAAGCTCAAAGCTGGAATTGCTGGCAAAGGGGCTTCTTCAAAGCACTGAATTAAGATTGGGAATATTTATATACAGTAAATGAGAGATTTCAGTCATAAATTGATTTTTAGATTTTAAATACATTTGCAGACCTTTCTGAAAGCATGTTTTCACTTTGTCATTATGGATTAATGAGTATGGAGTGATGATAAAGTGCCAAATATTGAGGGGTCTGAATACTTTCCGAAGCCAGTGTATGTGTAATACTATGGACTGCATTTCTGGGTTCTGCTGGTTTAGTTTGCTCAACCACTGCAGTGGCCATTTGCCCATAGAATGTGCTTCAGTAGTCTTGCAGGGACAAATTTGATGTTATTGCCATGTCTGTCCATCCATTTTCTAACATCCTTACCTCAATTAAGGGTCACAGGAAACCTGGTGAGTATCCTGGAAGCACTGCATGCAACATTTTTATGAATGTCGGTCTTTCACCGGACATATTGACATTGGAATTCTTTTTGTGTAAATTAATAAGAATGTAAACAGTAAGAAAAAATAAGTATTTAAAAATCCATCCATCCATTATCTAACCCGCTATATCCTAACTACAGGGTCACGGGGGTCTGCTGGAGCCAATCCCAGCCAGCAGAGGGCGCAAGGTAGGAAACAAACCCTGGGCAGGGCGCCAGCCCACCGCAGAGTATTTAAAAATAAAGTAATTAGTTAAAAAATTTAAGTAATTAAAAATTGAGATTAGAAAAACAATTATAGCAGCAATGTATGAAGATTTTGCTCTACACATTGTATTGACCTAGGTTGGGTTGGGTGTGAGAGACAGAGGAATGGAATTAGTCACTTTACACAGACTGCTGGTTAGTGGTCCTGAAAAGTACCTTTGACTTCTTCAGCAGCCGCGTCCAGCACAGTGTTCAGATGTTCTGCAGCTCCATGCACTCCCAGCTGCTTCAGTCCTTTGACCGCTCATACGTGTCATACAGCCACCCGCCTTTCTCTGCTCAGTGGGGTCAAAGGCAACCCCTAAGACGCTCTTTCCCCCACTCCATGAGCCGACCTTAGGCCAGGCTCTTCAAAACATTCACAGTTTGGGGATAGAAAATTGTTTCTATACCTGTTGGTCAAGGCTTTGATGTTGTAGTACCACCTCCCAGACTGTAAAGCTAACAGCTGTTTGTGCTGCCATGATTGGAAGGTTTTATAATTGAAGAAGTTTAATTACACAGAATAAGCTTTCAAGTAGTGCAGTTTATAGTAGTACTGTGAGGATTTTCAAATCACAGAGTTTTGTACAACGGATAGAAAAGAACTGATGTGCTAGGCTGGACTAACTGCCGTGTTTTTGACAAATCTGTTTCTTATGAGATTCCGTGACCTTTGTGTGGCTCTCAAAACAGTCAAAATGGCCATCCTGTTCCTTTGGTTATTCCATCATACCACAGAGTAATAAAAAACAGACACTTTTATTGATACAAAAATAAAGGTTTGAACTTATGAAGTTTGCTTTTTCAAAAAAAAAAAAAAAAAGATTTCCAATTTGCTCATTTTCAGAATGACATCAGTGTTGTGGCATCCAACTCAGGCTGTCAAATGTCTGATACAGGAGGAAATACACACATTCAATCTTTTCATCTTTAGTTCAGAGGGTGCAGACCAGAATGTGAATGTCCCTGCATGTCCTAAACAAGCTTAATTTTACTAAAATTTTTTTTTATAGTGAATTCCACCATAGCCTCTATTCCAAACTGCCATTAAAGTTGACAGTAGGTTTTTTTTTTTGCTTGTTAACATACTGTACTAATGTAAGAAAAGGTTTGATGAAAACATGATAGTTAATGGCTCTAAAGTCCAGTGGTTCTTGGTGTGTGTGATTAATTAAACAAAGACATGCACGTCAGTTAAGAATGATAACTCCAGATTTGGTTCGTATAAGGAGGAGGACTGCCTGTTAAGTGAGCCCTGCGATGAATCAGCATGACTAGAATGTGCTTCCTGTCTTTGGCCCAATATTGCTGTCAGGGTTCTGACTCTTCGCAGACTTGCATTGGAAAAGGCAGGCAAACCAGCAGACACAGTAGTCACTCTGACCATTTTTGGCAACTCCTGTAGGAATGCGGCTTGTGGAACAGATGTAATTCTGTACATATAGATGGTGTCACTGGGCCATGTCTTGTTTGTGTGGGAGCCGCCAAGCTTATCAAGTTAAAAGAGCACACCTTTTAGTTCCAGTTGGAAGTGCCTGTTTGAGCTCTTTACTTAAAATACTGCAATGTTACTGTCACTTAGGGTTAGGCACACATACACAAATGCCCCCCATTTGAAGAACACTTTTAATTCAGATCTTTCACCCATACACTTTATGTGGCACATTTAGTAATTTGGTGGTGTGGTGGTGCAATGTGTATTTTTGCTGCCTCACTGCTCCCGAGACTTGGATTCAATTGTTGGTCTAAGCTTGTGCCCATCGCATGGGTTTCCCTCTGGGTGCTCCAGTTTTCTTTCTAGCTCCCAAAAACATCTTTTTAAGATAAAATGAAAGATTCTAAAGCCGCCGTGTATGAGTGTTTGCATAAACTGGCTTAGTAATGGAGTGTCACCTTGTTAGTTAGTCCACACATTCTGCCCAGATCCTGCTCTTGTACCAAAACTGGGCTGGGCAGGTTTGATAGTGGTTGTTTCGATATTTCAAACTGACAAACATCTTTTACTGATTACATTTACTTAAGGACAATATATCAAGGAACATTCGAAAACTATGCCATAATATTATTTCTATAATATATCAAATATATTTCTTCATGCAAAAAACTAACAACAAGAGAGATATCATGGAAAACAGCTTTCTTACAAGGAAGCAAAGGAAAGAATTAGTGTTTCAGATTAATACAATAAGTAGTTTGTTTTCACTTTGTGGTAGTATTTTTATGTCTAAACAACACAACACTTTTTTAAAGCTCCATCATTGTTGACTTCAGGAGGAAAGACATGGCACATACTCCACTTTTAATCCAAGGTGTCACTGTGGCAGTGCAGGATTTACGTATAAGCTACACAAGCTATAGCTTAGGGCCCCCGCCTTCTTGGGGGCCCCCAAAACAAATCATATTTGGCACTTACATAGAATATCTGGACTTATAAAGGGCCCCATGTCTCAAATAGCTTAGGGCCTTATCAAGTCTAAATCCGGCCCTACACTGTGGAGTCAGAAAGAAGAACCAAGTCCTTGGTGGTGCACATCATGGATGACCTGACATGGAATACAAACACCACCTCCCTTGTCAAGAAAGCGCAGCAGTGCCTTCATTTTCTGTAACGAATGAGGAGAGTAATCCCCAAACCTTTCCTCACAACATTCTACAGAGGCGCTATAGGGAGCATCAGTCTCACAGTCTGGTATGTTAACCACACTGTTTCAGATCGGAAGACCCTCAAGAGAGTGGTAAAGATGGCAGAAGAGCTCATCGCAGCTTCTCTCCAGTCTGTGCATGATCTGTACTTGTCACACTGCCTTAGGAGAGCCCAACCACCCAGCCCATGGACTGTTCAAACTTTTGCCCCCTGGCAAACGCTACTGCAGTATGTGGTGCAGGACTGCCAGACTCCATAGAAGTTTCTTCCCACAGGCTATCAAACTACTCCGCTCCCACCAACAACAAACAACATGCTGACCTATTGGGACTGTTAAATTCCTGAACACACACACAGACAGACACAGAACACATATATTCGGAAATTCACATCTCCTAAAATGCTGTAATGTCTGGGCATTATGTTAATGTTTTTGGTCACGTGAACACTATTTACCAGATTGTCTATTGGACTGTACATATATTCTGTCTGTTTATGTTGTCTATTACTGTATGTCCATCTGTTGTATAACATGCACTTGTCTTTATGTTTGTGTTCGTACATTGAGCCTGTAGAAACGCAATTTCGTTCATCTGTGCACTCCTTGTTGTATGGTTTGAATCATAATAAAGTACATCCTACCCAATTCAGTCTCTGCAGAGACATCTTTCATCTTTAAAGGTATTTTATAAATAGAATGTTTTGATTTAAGTGATTATGTTACTGCAATTTTGCAGCATTCTTTCAGTGTCTTTGTAAATAAATCATTTGAAATTAGATGCAATCTCCCTAAACAGAACACCAGAATTAATTGCTGCACAGCCCTGTGCACTTAAACATAACCTCTCTCAATGTGCAGCAAATGGCTTTTATACAGAGTGCCTACCTTCAGCGCATTGTGTCTTATTTTAAAAACACCACTGTCGTTTTTGACCACAGTTTCCTTTCGTGCAGCACAGTATGGTTTAGAGGAGGGGTTTCTTTATTGATGCTTGTTGCACATCTTTCTGTAAATGCTTTTTCAGTTTTATGGTTCCCCGTGTATCCTTGAAGTGTTTGTGTATCTCCTTCAGCGATATAGTTTCAGATCATAAAGCAATGGAGAGACTTAGATGCATTGCCAAGCCAGTGCAACTCTCTTTTCAGAGAACAAATTGCTAAATCCTCTGACGATTTCCAGACTTTTGAGCAGATCCCAATCTCCGGAACCAGCCCTCCCTGTGGCTGTTGTTACTATTAATTCATTCTATGCCCATTTTTTCTTTGTAAAATATTTTGCTATACTTTTCAATGTAAAAGGTGCTATACCAGAAAACAAATGTCTGAATTACATTATTTCTTTATTGCATAAGATCAGTTAAGGCCATTTACAGGTTTACTGGAACAAGTTTGCTTTGATAACTGATTTTTGTTCTCTGTGGAATTGTATACTTAGAAGTGTTGGTCTTACTTTATTATATAATTTGTTTGCTTAAAAATCTCATTATTAATGGTGACAGGATTTTTCACATACCCAAAGTGGTTAGAACCCAACCCCTGCTGTCCTAATTACGACCAAGTCCTCTACAAAAGCTTTTTCAGTGTGTTTTCTCTGCCATATATAGGTCTGGCCCCCTGCTACAAAACGCTGATCCCATTTTTAAAAAATGTTCATAATGAGGACTCATTAAAACATAAACTTCATGCAAGGGAACAAGTTAACAATTAAGACGTTTTGACATTCTTTGTGGACTGCTGCTTTCCTGCAGTGCTTAACTATGCTCTTTTGGTAGCCAACTCTGGTAAATCAGCAAAGTGATTTACAAGCAACAAAAGCAGAATGACAGGCTTGGTGTGTCACCGCTGTCTTGTTAGTGCAAGTCCCCTGCAAGGTGATGCACACATTGAGTCAAAGCAGGTTTAGAAACATTTTCAGACTAATGGAGAACATTGCAAAGAAGGGAAAACCAAGTATTTGAAATGAAAAAAGCAGCATCTTTAGCATTATAGAGTGTAGTGTGTATTTATTTTATTCATTGTTGCAATGTGTGGTAGTTGGGCATACTGAGGACAGTAAGAGGGAGAACTGTTTTATAGCAAGTACTGGATTAGACTGTGCCTGTGTGTTGACCATATTTTGACCTTTTCATGCTGAACTGGCAGTAATATGTGTAAATTACAACATTTTTTAGGTGGCACAAGGCCAGTCAGAGAAAGAAAGGCTGCTTAGAATTAGCAGATTTATTGCACAGCAATACTACCGTCCTTAGCGATATGAAAAGAGAGATGAAAAGTTTCAAGAATACAGTTCTTTATCCCAGTTACACAGCGGCTCAAGGCTCATTGATTCAATCTTATGCTTCAATACCAGTCAGAAGTTTGGACAAACCCAGAAATCTCCAGATTTTTGATAGAAATTGATACCTTTTAATACCAAGATGTTATTAAATTGATTTTAAAATACATCCAAGTCATTGCTAGAGTTGCTAATAGTTATTACTGCTTCAAGTGAATGAATTTTAATTCATTATTTACATGTGACTACAAATCCCTAATTTCAGTAGCCATTCTATCAACCTACTGACGGCCAACTCCCTTAGCTTATCCTTAATTAGTCACTTTAAATGCTAAGTGGTTACTAGAGCGGCCTTTGTAATTGCATTAGCACTACTGAAACCTGTTATTCTGTTCACTTGGGCTGTAAGGTACTCACATTACTAAAGTTCAGTTCTTGTTTCAAAATTGGCCAAAATAAACTGAAGAAACAGGCTCTTGTTCAGAAAGCGGACGCCACTTGGTTGTTTCACAATAATTAAGATTAGGTATATAGGTATGTTTCACATTCCTGTTATCATTTTAGGGCTAAAACAATGACTTAACATCAGGGACCTATTTTATTGACCTTTAGATTAGTGTTTGGGTGAGGAGAAGGCCGTCTCAAGTGGCGTCCGCTTTCTGAACAAGACCCGAAGAAACATGTCTGTCTGTCTGTTTTTTTTTTTTTTTGCATTAATTAATGCAGATCTGTAGTACCCAGGGTCCTGTATGGTGTTAGCCATTATGAATGTAGTGACAAGTCAAGAAAAATGACACCTTTTATTGGCTAACTAAAAAGATTACAATATGCAAGCTTTGGAGGCAACTCAGGCCCCTTCTTCAGGAGTTATCTTGAAAACTTGCATATTGTAATGTTTTTAGTTAGCCAATAAAAGGTGTCATTTTGCTTGACTTCTCACTACATTCATAATGGCTAACACAGTACAACATCCTAGTAACTTGAGAGAAGAGAGTTAACTGGATCTAATCAGGGAAGAAAAAAATTGGAAGGGCAAGATGGGCAGCTGCATAAGAGGATAAGAACATCAGATTCTGTAGTTTGAGAAACAAACACCGTATTAGTCTGTAAGAAGTATGTACCTCTTTCTCATAATTATATATTTTTTCCATTTTATTTTCTAACCCACTTAATCCAGACCAGGGTGCCATGCGTTTGGGTTGAACAAGCCTGTCCCAGTTGGCATAGGGTGCAAGTCAAGAACAAACCCTGCACAGGGTGCCAATGCATCTCAGGGCAAACACACTCACGTGCACACCCTCACACCAAGCACATGCTATGTTCGATTTAGTATTGCCAATTTACCTAACCTGCATAAGTCTTTGGACAGTGGGAGGAAACCAGAGCACCTGGAGGAGACCCATGGAGTCCTGGGGTGAACATGCAAACTCCATCTATGGAGGACCTGGGGCGAAGCAGCGGTGCTACAACTATGTCACTGTAATGCCCCCGATATTGATTATTCCACATATTCTATAATGTTGATAGAGGTTGTGAAAAGGTACTGCAGCTT
Source organism: Polypterus senegalus (assembly GCF_016835505.1). Classification (NCBI taxonomy): domain Eukaryota; kingdom Metazoa; phylum Chordata; class Cladistia; order Polypteriformes; family Polypteridae; genus Polypterus; species Polypterus senegalus. The sequence continues at coordinate 140,720,040 of NC_053163.1, read as the reverse complement.
CTTTCAACATCTGACAGATTTGCAAATTTGATTCATTTCGTGGCTACAGTATATGGGCCTAGCATGAGTTAGTGTACTGTTGTCATTGACATGCACTCTTATGTGACTAATGCTAACAAGACAGGCATCTGATGGAATAAAGGATTTCTGCAAATGGACAGACAGATGGATAGAAATCTTGATCTGCATCTCTGACTATTGCATCTCTTAACTGTAGTTCTCCAAACACTTGTTTTCTATATACAGTAGTCCCAGGTATCTGCGGGTGATATATTCCAAGACCTACTGCAGATGCTCAAAACCACAGAGAGTAGTGACCCCTATATACAAGTTGTTTTTCGTTTACATACACAGTACCAGGGTGTTGTACCGTGTTAGCCATTATGAATGTAGAAAGAAGCCAAGCAAAATGACCCCTTTTATTGGCTAACTAAAAACATTCCAATATGCAAGCTTTCGAGGCAACTCAAGCCCCTTCTTCAGGCAAGATGTAATTGCTGATTTGATCTGATTGATTACACCTTGCCTGAAGAAGGGGCCTGCGTTGCCTCGAAAGGTTGCATATTGTAATCTGTTTACATACATACTGTACCTACGATAATGTTTAATTGATAAATTACACACAATAAGACATTGGCAACACTCAATTATTAAAAAGATTGTACGTTATTACATTTTCTCTTTCGACTGAACATGTCGGCGTGGTAAAAATTAGACACAGAAGCACAACCTTTGCGACACTACTGACGGGTGCTGGGTTTTCGCTGCACGCAACGCACAGAATGCGGTGATACAGACGTGCCGCCTTGTATCCAAAGTGGTCAGAACATTTGTTCAGAATTGCACACAATTTGAAACTTATTAATTGTTTATTTCTGTAATTTTTCCATTTAATGTTTTCTGGTCACCTTAAACCAGGAATAAATAAATAAACCATGAATAAACAATCCTTCTATATAAAAGCGGTCGGGATTGTCCTTCCGTCCCGTGAGTGCTACGCAGGCGCGGAGTTTCACACACGCCCCGTCCATTTTGCAATGCATGATGGGATTTGCAGTTTCGTTTTTCCAGGTAAAAGATGATTTTCTACTCCAGACTGTGCGATATCTTCTTCTTCTTTCTTACTATATAAAAGCAGTTGGGATTGTCCTTCCGTTCCGTGCGTGGAAAGCGTAGCGGTATTCCGCTTATCACAGACTTACTACTTGCAGCTTGCGGTACGAAGCGACATGATGTGAGCAGAGTTCTGGTGCTCCCATCGTTCCCTTGCTTTTGTGCGCGATGCGCTGGAAAAATAGACAAAATTATGTCTCTGGAAATAATTAATGTTGATGGAGTACAAATGCCTCCCCGCGTAGTAAATATCAGGGGGGTTCAAAAGGGCGACCTCAATATAGAAAAAGTTTAAATTTCATCACAAAAATAACAGAAACTACGAGTATTAAAGTAATACCGCTCAAATGCAATATAACCAAATTAATGAGTTTGTATAAAATATCAAATTGATCTACATATTGAATTGCCTTAAGAAGTGGTCAACTTAAAAGTCGGTCGCCTTAAAAGGCAGGTCAGCCTAGTGAATAAATAAAAACTTTGATAAGCAAATCTGCACATCTCGTAATACCCACAGATTAGGTCAGGTTCAGTTCAATTTATCTTTCTTTCGCCCTCTAACAGTGAGTCAAACTGTATCTTCTAATATACCGTGGCTGTCTGTTTGGGATTTTAAATCACCTGTAGCTCGCAAACCGTTTCACCTATTGACCTGAAATTTGGAACACATATACTATGTGACCTCTACTGTCCGCTTTCGGGGTGATTATTTTTATTATTTTTTTATTTTAATTTGATTTTATTGTAGAATCAGCTCTCGGCAGCAGGGCGGTCGTGCAGCGCATGCATACGGCTAAATCATTCTTGAGGCAGATTGAACATTTAAGTGAATAATTAAGTAAAACATACTAAGCAATTGCAACGCAAAAACTGACTTAATCAGTTTTAACGTGAAAAGATGCCAACAGAAGAAGCGGGCTGCTTACGAAGCAGCAAGCGCATCAACCTCTGAGCAAACAAACGCTAAATGTACAGAGAGACAGCACCAAAACTAGGAATGGTGAAGGCAAGTGTATTCACTGCATGTTAAATATTATATATTTGTGAAAATGTTATTAATCTTAGCTCAGCTCCACTATATAAAATGCATTAAAGCTACTGTCTCCCAACTTAGTGGAAAGTATGGTCACAGTCAAATACTTTTATTTGCCCATATCCCTGTGTTCATTGTGGGCTTACATTTTTCAGAATCTTTTTCATACAAGTGTATATGTTTTTTGTTTTGTTGTCTTCACTGTTCCTTGACATTCAGCAGGTCAAACGCATTAGAAAACAGAAGAGACAAGCAGATCTTTGTCTTGACATTTGCATGGCTTTGGCAGCCACATGTAGAGGGCCTTGCAGTTGTAAGACTCAGCTAGCACAACTGATGTTCAAAAGCAGCATTTTTCTTTTATTTCCACATAATTTAAGAATATCGACTCTGTGTCACACCTATGAAACACTTTTGGGAAACCTAGACCTGTGACGCCCAAGCCTGAAACCATCTGAACAGGCCTGATGAAATCGCACTGATTAGATTTCGGGTATTTATCTCAACTGACTTTTACAAAGCAAGCAAAGTGTGCTCCACCCTTAAAACGCTAACACAAAAAAGTGGAGGGAGTAGATGAGGCCTGTCGAGGAATGCCTTGCTCAATGGGGCCTGTGATGTGTCAAATTCCATCATCCTGGGGTGTTGTTTGCTAATCGAATTTCTTTAATTAAAAATGACTCGGGCTTAACAAAATCATATTATCAGACAGTATTGGATCATATCTGCTAAATGTATATGAGATTTAGATGATTTGCTGAACTAAAAAGTAGGGGTTGTTTCTGTCTTGCACCTGATGCTTCTGGGACAGGCTTTGTTTCTCCAGAATACTGTTGTAGGGGAAAAAAAAAAGAAAACAAACAAAGAGTTGAACAAAAGAATCTTTACTAGCCTGGAATTTTGGGAGTGGAGTTTTTGTAAGTCTGAGTTAGGAGGAGGAGGAGGTGTTCATCTTCCTTTTCTAAATTCTCCTGAGAAGTCATGCAAAATGACACCTTTTATTGGCTAACTAAAAAGATTACAATATACAAGCTTTTGAGGCAACTCAGGCCCCTTCTTCAGGCAAGACATAATCAATCAAATCAAATCAATGATTACATCTTGCCTGAAGAAAAGCTTGCATTTTATAATTGTTTTAGTTAGCCTGTAAAAGGTGTCATTTTGCTTGTCTTGTCATTGCATCCATAATGGCTAAGACGGAACAACACCCTAGTATTAAATTCCCCGGAGAATGCAAACCTTGTTTCATGCTATTTTGTGAAGGTGAATACGGCCCTGTATTGTTCTGTGAAGAGTATAAACCATAAAGTATGCTTGCAGAAAACATTTAAGAGTTTCAATTGGCAAGACAGGGGTGCTCTTCTCCTGTATTGCTGTTTAAAACCATCCCTCGGCTACACTACTGCAAAGGACGCAGGCCAAATCATTGCAGTATGGTACAGCAGTGGTGCTTAAGTTCAGTGGCTCCAGGTTTTTGTGCTAATCAGTGAGATGTTTATGCCTCTAGTTGAGCTTATTGTTTAATTATCTGACTTTTGATCTTTCTTCTATTTTACATTGAGAAAAGTGTGCTAGTATGAGATTTACATTTATAAGGAACTAGCTGTGTAAGCCTGTGCTACGTCCTAGAAACTATTGAAGTGGTCAGAAAAAAAAATTGTCAGGTAATTGTAAGGAACTACTCTGGGCATCTCTCTCCTAGGAGGTTTTGTTTTGCCGATGTGCTCGTATCGTTTGTGTATTAGCGGCTAAGTGACTGTCGTTCTTCAGAGGTTTCCTTTTGCCAATGTGCTCGCCTCACTTCTGTATTAGCGGCTAAGCAAGTGACTCTTTCTTCGGAGGTTTTGTTTTGCCAACGTGCTGGCCTCGCTTGCGTATCCTCTAAGGTGGAGCCAGTTAGTCAGTCATGATCCAACCCGCTATATCCTAACACAGGGTCACGGGGGCCTGCTGGAGCCAATCCCAGCCAACACAGGGCGCAAGGCAGGAACAAACCCCGGGCAGGGTCCCAGCCCACCGCAGGACACACACACACACCAAGCACTCCAATTTAGAATCGCCAATGCACCTAACCTGCATGTCTTTGGACTGTGGGAGGAAACCAGAGCGCCCGGAGGAAACCCACGCAGACACGGGGAAAACATGGAAACTCCACACAGGGAGGACCCGGGAAGTGAACCCAGATCTCCTTACTACGAGGCAGCAACGCTACTCACTGTGCCACTGTGCCACCCCGGATGTGGAGCCCTTACCCCAACTCCATCTCTTACTTACGGTGCCGGACAGACAGTTCCACGCGTAGACATTTATATATAAGACAAGCAGCGCCAACCAAATTTTGGAACAAAACAGCTTGTAGTCTTCCATCCATCCATTTACCAACCCGCTGAATCCGAACACAGGGTCATGAGGGTCTGCTGGAGCCAATCCCAGCCAACACAGGGCACAAGAAGGAACCAATCCAGGGCAGGGTGTCAACCCACCACAGGACACACACTAGGGCCAATTTAGAATCTCCAATCCACCTAACCTGCATGTCTTTGGACTGTGGGAGGAAACCCACGCAGGCACGGGGAGAACATGCAAACTCCACGCAGGGAGGACCCGGGAAGCGAACCCGGGTCTCCTAACTGCGAGGCAGCAGCACTACCACTGCGCCACCATGCCGCCCGCTTGTAGTCTTCCCATGTACAAAAAAGAGAATCTGTACATAATTTGAATTCATTCTGGATTTGCATACTGGACAATCACACACAAACACCCATTCAGGTTTATATATTACATTATGAGTTTTTTTTTTTTATTTTTGCCTGATTTTTAAATGTTTAACTCTGTTTTGTCATTTTATTATTAATTCACCTTTTCTGTGACAATATTACCAATTTGTGTGCTTATTAGTAAATAATTACTTAAATAATGAAAACATTAAGAAAGGAACAAAATATTGTAAATCAAAAGGAAGGAAATCTTACTTATCTAACACATTCAGTAAAAATTTACCATAATCGGTCTACACTATTTTGATAGCTAGAAAAAAAACTGAAACTGGGTAATACATTTTAGCTTCATTTAAGGTAAGAGTTCATTTAAAAGAAGAATTTGGTTGATAAGAAAACCTGCAGCCACAGTGGGTCCCCAGGACTGAATCTGAGAAGCAAATGGAGGAGGAAATAGAAGAGGAGAACGAATGAAATCAGGGTTAGGGTCTGCCATCTTGTGGTGAAAATGAGCAAAGATTAACAAATCATTCTTGGTAAAAACTTTTAAAAGTCAAATAAATACACACTTGGGCTATACCTTAGAGGAAATATCAGCCATTTTCAGTGCACATGTTTTACACACAATTCAAAGATACAATGGAGTCACCAGTCAAACTGTCTTTGGTTAGTAATGGAAAGTACAAACTAAATAAAGATGTTTAATGGCTTTCACATTCTGATTTGTGCTTGGACTAAATGGCTTTCTGCTAATGAAGACATTTTGATTGACATTGGTGTCAATCCTGATACTCATATCACAATTTCAACAAAATTATGATTTTGGGTGTTTCAAAAGATTAAGAATTTAATTAACTTGTAACTTATGTGATCTGTAGTGTAAGTAGGAAGCAGGTTTAGGAGACCCTGGGGAGGTGGAGATATGCTCTAGACAGGAGGGGAATGAAGGTCAGTAGGACCACCATGACAGAATACATGTGTGTTAATGAGAGGGACGTCAGTGGAATGGTGAGGATCAACAGTACAGAGTAATGAGGATTGTGAAAGAGAGATGAAGAAGAGAGTGCAGGCAGTGTGGAATAGGTGGAGAAAAGTGTCAGGAGTGATTTGTGACAGACGGGCATCAGCTAGAGTGAAAGGGAAGGTCTACAGGACAGTAGTGAGACCAGCTATGTTATATGAATTGGAGACGGTGGCACTGACCAGAAAACAGGAGACAGAGCTGGAGGTGGCAGAGATAAAGATATGAAGATTTGCATTGGGTGTGACGAGGATGGACAAGATTAGAAATGAGGACATTAGAGGGTCCATTCAGGTTGGACAGTTTGGAGAGAAAGCCAGAGAGGAAGATTGTGTTGGTTTGGACATGTACAGAGGAGAGATGCTGAGTATATTGGAAAAATGATGTTAAGGAAAGAGCTGCCAGGTAAGGGGAAGGCCTAAGAGAAGGTTTATGGATGTGGTGAGAAAGAACATGCAGGTGATGGGTGTAACAGAACAAGATGCAGAGGACAGAAAGATATGGAAGAAGATGATCCACTGTGGCGACCCCTAATGGGATCAGCCGAAAGAAGAAGAAGACTCCCTTTACTTGTAGCTGAAGATAAAACTGAAGAAAAAATGTTTAGTCTGCTACATCTAATTATTGACTTTTGCAACACCAAAGAGCCTCAATGTCCAGTCACCATTCAAGGAGTGGATGTAGAAATTATGCACTCCTGCAGGTACTTGGGGGTCCACATCAATGACAGGTTGGGTTGGTCTCAGAACACAAAAGAACTATATAAGAAAGGGCAGTGAAGGCTCTTCTTCCTTAGGAGACCATGTTCCTTCAATGTAGGAAGTGACATCCTTCACATCTTCTACATCTCTGTGATGGCCAGCCTGGAGTGTGCTGGGCTGGTAACATCACTTCAGGAGAGACCTACCCAATCAACCAGCTAATTAAAAGGGTAGGCTATTTGATGCACTCTGGACCCCAGGAGGTCATAGAGAAGGAGAGAATTAAAACAAAACAGAGTGTCATTACGAACAATGCTGCACATCCTCTCTCTGACACCCTGAGGACTTTCAGCCAACAAATCCCTCAGCAGAAATGCAACAAGAAATGCTACGTGGGCTCCTTTATACAAATAGCAAACTGCCAAGTCAGAAATGTTTTATTTTTTATTTTCTTGGTGTGTGTATTTATTTAATTGCTCATATTTCTATCTATTTCTGCATTTATTTATTTAATGAGCTTCTGTAAAAAGCCAAATTTCCCCAAGAGAACAAATAAAGATCTATCTATCAAATAAAAAATAAAACTGAACTTGATGTGCCTATAAAATAAAAAAAAATAAATGAATAAAAAAATGGATATAGATTTGAAATATGTCAACAGTGTGAACCATAGTACATAAACACACATTGGAAAACTCTCTAAATTTAGCACTGGCTGAGCGAAAAGAGCCCTTTTATTTGTAGTAGCTTATAAACCATGAATTACTACTAGAATGCTTCAGATGTAAAACATTATTTGAATATTATACAAATCTGTGACTAAAATACTAGAATGTGTGTTGCTGAGAGGTAGATTTAGATCATTAATGTTCTCTTTTCACGTTAAATTATTAAAGGTTCATTTGCAAGCAAAATGTGTCAAACACTATTTGGTTATCTTTTTCTGGTAAAAGTTCTATGTGAATTAAAGAGGAAAAAAATATTTACATACCCTTACTTTTTAAAATGTTTATTTCCTATTGATAAGGACATTAGTCTCATTTTCTTTTCTGTTGTAGCTCACATGAAGATAAACTTGTGAATGAAGACTCCATCGTGTCTTGCGTATGATACCCAGTTTTAGCCGAGGTTTCTTGCTTTTTCACTTTCTCTTTGAGTTAAGTTTGTCCGTTCCAAATTCAGCATTTAAAGCAGTCGTGACTGTTGAAGATGGAGAAGCAGTCCTTTATTTTGTGGTGATACAGTACTTGATTTTAATATGAGAATATTTGCAAACTTCATCTTTCTATTATACTGTTTCTGCAGTGCAACATTCTGTAAACCACCAAGCTCAATGTAAATGAGGTATAGGAGTTTATTTACCTTGCAGCTCAATCAATTTGACTATAATGTATTTGTGTTCTTAATCTTTCCTTAATATAATCACTATACTGAACCTGAATCTATCACACTTTCATCTCAGTCTGTCCATCTACTCCAGTGGTTGTCACACTCAGGCCTTAGGATTCCCTGTGGCTGCAGGTTTTTGTTGCAGCCGACTCCTGTTTGTAATCAGACTCCGAGCCTAATAAAGGATTCCTGTTTGTATGTTGGTAATATTTTGTTAGGATGTACTTGGTTTTAAGTTGTTCTTCATCATCAGGAGTCTCATTCTGTTTTTCCAGGTGTTCTGGTTATTTAACCCATTGTTTACTGATCAGCATGGTAGTGGGCCTGACCCGGAAGTAAGTGCAGCATTTTTCATATTCATTGTGTTGTTTGCTCAGCTATCTGCTTTTCTCATTATTTTTCATTATTAACATATGATTAAGAGAGCAGAAAAAGGCATATTAATAGCAGGTTGGATAATGACTGACTGACAATAAAAAAAAAAAAAGTACATATTTAAAATTATGGCCAAACTACAGTTATTTCTAAATGTCATATAAATATAAAAATCACAATGCTGTGCTTTTCAGAATGCAGAATAACAGAAGCAATAAGATCAGTTAGAGTTAATAATGACTTGCTAATTGTGAAACTGGTTGACACAAAACCTAATTGGGGTTCCCTAGAACGAAGTTCAAGGACCACTGCTTTACTTGACTGTGTTTTATACTTTTTCATTGCTTATGCACACTTTAGCTTGTCATTGTAACATATTACTGGGGTTTATTTTGAAACATACCCTTGTTTGTTATGTGAAGTGCTTTGTGATGCTTTATTCTATGCATGGCACTTTATAAAATACTAGCTGTGTAAGCCCATGCTGTAAAAAGCCCGGGGTCCTAGAAACTGTTGAAAACATCAGGGGGAAAAAAAATGAAATGTAGAGATGTCAGGTAATTGAAAGGACCTACTCTGGGCAGCTCCCTCCTAGAAGGATTCATGTTGCTGACGTGCTCACATCATTTGTGCATTAGCGGCTAAGCGACTGTCTTTCTTCGGAGGTTCTCTTTTGCCAATTTGCTCCCCTCGCTTCTGTATTATCCGCTAAGTGAGTGACTCTTTCTTCAGAGGTTTCATTTTGCCAATGTGCTGGCCTTGGTCGTACATCCTCAGAGGTGGAGCCCTTACCCCGACTCCACCTCTCACTTCCGGGCCGGACAGACAGACAGATGCACACACTTCCACGCGTAGACGTTTATATACAAGATGAACAATCTCAGCATCAGAGCAAATATTTGTTGTATACCATCAGTTGGAATTTCAAAAGGAATACATTTTGTTTTTCGAGTTCCATAATAAAATGCACTCTATACCACAAACAGCACGGCTGCAGAAATTCACATTATCTACTGTATACATGGTGCAAGCAAAAGGTGCAACATCTGTTAATAATCTCTTGGGACAAAAATATTGCTGTATCAATTCACTCTCTCTGCCAATTAAAGTATCTTCTGGGTAAAATGAAGTATGTAGTAGGAAGAAAATGATTTCCATCAGGGCTTGAGCGAGAACTTAAAGATGTCGGAGATGAAAACACCAGCAGCTCTAATGCAACTTAAAACTGAGGTGTCATTTTCTAACCTGCTAGTGTGGTGCCCACTGCACTCGGGTCCCAATCCAGATAGTTCGGCATGTGGTGGTTGCGGCAATGTGCCATCATTGCATTTTTAATCCAGACCAGGGTCATTGTTTCTGCAAGGGTTGGAGCCTATCCCAGCTACCACAGGGCGCAAGGCAGGAACAAACCCTAGACAGGATGCCAGTCCATCGCAGGGTGAACACACACACACACACACACACGCTAAACACACTTTAAGCCCAAATTTTGCACAACCAGTTAACCTAACCTGCATTTCTTTAGACAGTGGGAGAAAACTGGAGCACCTGAAGGAAACCCACACAGACACAGGGAAGAACATGCAAACTCCACGCAGGGAGGACCCGCCGCGACACAAACCTTGCTCTCTCCTTACTGTGATGGAGCAATGCTACCACTGGGCCACCCTGTCTTGAATTATTCTTGGCAAAGTACAATTGCACACCCCAGCTGTCGATTTGATTTTCTTTATCGTAGAAGACAAGAGATCAAGGTTTATCTGCAAGTTCAATTTACAAATATGTTCAAGACTGTGCCATTCCACTCGGCACACGTGTATTAAATTCAGTCATTTTTCAAACCCACTTGGTCTTGCAGTCTGTCATGTTTCAAACCCACTTAGTTCTAAACAGGGCCATGGGATGCCAGAGCCTATCCCAGCTAGCATAGGGCACAAGGCAGGAGCAAACCCTGGGCTGGGCAGGGTGCCAGTCCATTGCTGGACAAACCACACACTAGGGCTAATTTAGTAATACCAGTCCATCTAATTTGCATGACTTTGGACTGTGGGAGTAAACCAGATCAGCTGGAGGAAACTCACACATACATGAGGAGAACATAAAAACTCCACACAGGGTGGACCCGGGACGTGAAATCTGGTCTCCTTATTGCAAGGTATGGGCACTACAACTGCACTACCAGGCCACCCCCTCATATTGATTATTCCACCTATTCAGTAATGTTCGTAGAGGTTGTGAAAGGTACTCCAGATTTGCATGTTTGATAAACTGGGTGGCTACAGCATACAGGTCCACCGTGAGTTAGCATTCTCTTGTCATTGACGTGTACGCTTATGTGACTAATGCTGACAAGGACAGATGCCATCCCTCTGCAACACTGGGAGTGCTACCACTCCGCCACTGTGCCACCCCATGTACTGAATTATTCATATGCTGTAATTTCCCAGATAAAAATCAATAGTAAAAGAGGACTACCAGAAGTGAATAAAGCCTTATTTATTCCAAATATTTATTTTATTTAACAATGTATTTTCCTCTGGTTTGGTCTTATTGGTTATTTCATGCAAACCCAGTCTTAGGCAGGTGGCCAATGAATGGTGCACAAGATTGGGTTAAAAGAGAGGGGGATCCCACACTTCCGGCACATACTGCTTAAGTGAGCCACTGAGTAACATGTTAGTTTTAGATGAAGATAAAAGAAATAACTAAGCAGTTTCACCTCCTTCACATTAGTTATCACAGGAAATAAGACCCATCTTGACTGGTAGAGGGAAGAAGTCAGGGAGAAGCTCCTAGCAGCTAAGCTTATTAGCTCAATAATTGGAGAGAAAATTGGGCGTACAGTATATGGATCAATACTGGGGATAGAGAGGTGCTAGAAATGGAGAAGTGAGTAAGCGTGTCTATATACAGTAGCAACAATACGCATTAAACCAAACACACTCGTTAGTGTGCAGAGAGCAATAACTGCCCGACCTTCATTAGTCCAAAGACTTGGTCGACCGTCATTTTTTAGAATAAATTAAAATCTTACAAAAAGAAAGCAGAATGCTACAAATCACTGTACAGCATAATAAAGTACTGTGCAAATTTACAAATCAAGGCAATTCAGGATGCCTCTCCTAGAATATACGTGTGTGTGCACACTCTGCTACTGCATTATGAATCCTCAGTGTGATCCCAGTGAGAATGAACTGTAGGCGTCTGTTCAGGTATGACTCCTGCCAGCCACACTCAATATTCCAATATGGAGTTCCCTTGTCACCTCAGGCTTGTGCACACTGAACGCTTCTGTCCTTCTCGACTTGAATGGATGACACTGTGTCTTGACTTGGTTCCATTTGCTTGCAGTTTGTCAGTTTTTTTTGGACCTTGTAAAAAGTTACAGGTGGAACTTCCGGAGTCTCCAACCAATCCAATGTCAGGAGGCTTGTTAAATGAGAACAATATTTAAACAAAAGTTCTTGCTTTAAGTTCACATTAATCCCTGTAGCATGGCACACATGCATTTTGGTTATATTTTGGGCTTTAGGTTTTGCCCTTCTGCTGAGAAAATCCCTTGGCTTTGACAAGCACAGCGGAAATAAGAACAGCAGGAGAGTCCATTTCGTCATGAGCCCTTCGAGTTAGGGTTCCGCTTGATTTGCTGCCACTGTTGTCCACTGTGGGGGCCTGAGTGATATTTTTTACGTTCTTCTGGTCCATCATGCAACAGCAAAGCAGCCTGAAGAAGGCTCCTCTCATCTCCCTGCTGGACAGCGTGTAAATGAGTGGGTTGAGGGCTGAATTGAGTACGGCCAGTGCAATAAACCAGTCCACTTCATACAGGACGGGGCACTGCTTAGGGCTGCAGGCCACATCCAACATGAGAAATACAAAAAGAGGGGCCCAGCATACGATGAAGACACCCAACACAATGACGACCGTACGAAGCAGCGCCATGGAGCGCTCAGACTGGCTGTTGTTTCTGGTGGCCACTCTCTGACTGCTGGAGTTCACTAGCCGGTAAATCCGCACGTAGAGAATGACGATGGCAAGAAGGATAAAGGTGAAGATGCTGATGCAGAAGGCCACATAACTTTTGGAATAAAGGGGCAGGACTGTGGAGCAGCTGGGAAGGTCATTGATGCAGTTCCAGCCCAGAATTGGCAGAGCCCCAAGGAAAATGGAGATGACCCAGCAAGCAGCCAGCAAGATGAATAGTCGGTACTTCTTGGTGGCGTTGTAGGGCTTCATGTTAACCATGGTCATGTGCCGTTCGATGCCAATAGCCAACAAGCTGAAAGTGGAGGCGCTGAGGGCCACAAACATGCTACCTTCTCTCATAAACCACATGCGGGGTGTCAGGAAGTAGGTTCTTTGGCCAGAAGTGAAAATGTTGACCACATAGGCTACACCTGCCAGCAGGTCAGACAGGGCAAGGTTCCCAATGAGGTAGTACATGCTATTGTGAAACTTTTTGTTTTTCCATATGGCAATGAGTACCAGCATGTTTTCCAACACTATGAAGGCACATATGAGCAGAAGCAAAACCATTTTGCTGGCGTCTGCACTCTTCTGTCGGCCCCATTTTCCCGAGTGGTTATAGTGGTCGAAGATGATCTGGTCCATGCCCACCTCTGGGCCGAAGCTGTCGTTCTCCTCCATTATGTACTCTCGCTGACTCAACTTGGTGCAGTTATGTTATTACTGTGCAAGGGAAGCTCCTGAACCGAAGCTCTGCCTCATCCCTTAGCAGGCTTGGGCGACAACAGAGATAACTTGATCCCTAGCTGGGCCGGCATTCTGCAAAACATAAGCAGGACACAAGTCACAGAGTGCAACATGCATGTGAAAGCCTCTTCAGATGACATTTAGAGAAACGGGACAATTATGAAATGCATTTGTCATACTAAATTAGATAGGCAAACAGATAGAAGGCCTAGTCCTTTTGAGCTTCAAACCACTAGGTTGTGGTTTCATTTCTTGCCTCCCACTCAGTCCGAGTTAGTCACTTAACAACAATGGATAGCATGGCTGCAAGGCCCAAACAAACAGCAAGAAATCCGAAAACACACGCAAATCCTTCACATCAGGGCTGAGCAAACTCAATCCGAGTAGATTTGTGTTTCAGGAGCTACACTGTCCCTTGTTAAAGAATTCTCGGCTTAACAGGAACCTGTATGACTTGGGATTTCTGTTTATTTGAGTTCTTGTAGAAACCACTACAAGTTTAATAGGCACCACTGCATGAAGGAAACTTGTGATGAGCAGACAACAACATGAACAAGACTTTGTAGTAGCTGCGTATTCATCATAAGTGACTTGCTTTACACCAAAAAATGCAAGATAGAAAAAGCGAAAACAATGCAAGTCCAGGGCCGTCTTAATGCATGGACATGCTGGACAGTTGCCTGGGGGTCCCACAAGCATAGGGGCCCTGTGCTAATAATCTTTGTATGTTGTGATCTGCTGAGTAGTTGTGTAGGTAGGGACCCCAGAGCACTGCTTTACCAGGGGGCCTATAATGCTGTTAAGATGGCCCTGTGAAAGTCTGTAGTCATTTCTGGTGAAATTCAAAATTTCATCTTTTTTTTTTTAATACAAGAAAGGGGCTGTAAAAACTAAACCTTCAGTCCCGTCACAGGCATAACGTAGATTCATAACTGGCTGCAGGTAAAACTTGCTGCCCAGGCGGCTGCTCCTTCACTCATGTCATGTCATTTTCTTTTTTTGTTTTTTATTGATTTTAATTAAAAGCAAATAACATTCCATACAATCATGTCACACCTAACAAACCGAAATACAAACCCCACCTAAGAGAAAGAGAGGAGACAACAACCAGAGCAAATCTTTAAGAACAGCATGGAAGGAAGAGTATCCTTTTCCCTGATATATAGAAACTTATTTTAAAATATTATTGATTTAATTTTGCCATATTTTAAAAATGCTTTGAACAGATCCTCTACGTAACAATTTCATTTTTTTTCAATTTCGGATAGTATAGGACATCAGTTACCCACTGACTAAAAAGTGGTGGGGTGGAATTCTTCCAGTTGAGCAGGAAAAGTCTACGTGCCAGTAGTGAGGTAAAGGCCATTACAGTTTGTTTGTCCTTCTCCACTTTAGGCCCCTCTGGGGGTCCACCAAACACAGCTGTTAATGGGCTAGGACAGGGGCTGGCAACCTTTCAGCGGTGTCGTGCCAAACCTATGTTACAATGTTATTCTGCGTGCCAACATAATTTTGTTGTATATAGCATCAAAATTGGTCCGGTTATAATAGGCATAATTTTGAAGTCCATGATAATCAGATCTTATATTTTTGGTCATTCAATATTTTAAAATACATAGGATCATATGTGAAAAGAATATTTGTCAAATTTAAATTTTCAACACATTTATTAAAAGTTTTATTACAAATTATAAATTACAAGTTTTTTCAATACACAATATATAGTTTGAATAAGAAAAAGTTATCAAGAATTCTTATATGATTAATCATTCTTTATTATTAATCAGAGCTATTTATCAATGAATGCGAAGCAATTGTATAACTACACTCAGTGGCTTTATTTTTGGTTCCAGTTATTTGACTAAAATAAGTAGTTTGTTTCTTAAATCCAGAAACAGCCCTTCTTATAGCTTCACTTTTCTCATCAGAGTTTTTAAATGTGAACTGATGTTTAGTTTGATAGTGTCTTTGTACACTTGACGTACGATACTTTCACCGTATAACACACACACAGCCTGATCCTTTTGTTGTACAAATCCATATTCATTCGTCCAAGAGTCTAAGAGCAAACATCAAGTTTTTGTCTTTTATGAGTCATTTTAGGGCAGTATATTACTTAATAAAAATGAGGTTTGTTTTCATGTACCACAGCCTGCACTGAACACGTGGTTTCCATTTACATTTGAGTTGCATGTGCAAAACGTAGATGGGGACGCGAAGCGCGAATGCATATGCTGTGATTAAAATATAATAACAAGAGATTGGTTTTAACGTACCACGTCCTGCACTGAACACGTGGTTTCCATTTACATGAGAGTCACAACTTAGGTGACGGTGCAAACGCGTGCGCTGTAATTAAAATATCAGTGAAAATCGTTCTGTGCTGTAGGTTGCCGACCCCTGGGTTAGGAGATTGTGACACCAAGGCTGTCTGAGAGGAATTCAAAGATTTTTCTCTAAAATGATGTTAATTTGGTGCACTCCCAGAACATGTGGCCCAGTGAGGCTGGAGCTCGATTGCAATGTTCACATGTTGAGCGTTGCCCTGGAAACATTTTGGACAAATTTAAATGAGATAAAAATCGCCTATCGAGTGCATTTAAATTGAATGATTGAACACTCTGCGCATATGGAGCTCGAGTATATTCTATGCATGGCTGCCTTCTACTCTTTTTCTGAAATACTAAGTGAAAGATCCTTTCCCCATTGTGTCTTTGAGATCTGTGAAAAGAAGGGACTTTAAAATGTTTTTATAAAAATTGTGGAATCTTCAAGATTGATCAATATTTCTTTTGGAATAGAAAGAGGTGGAAGATGAGGAAAACTGGGCAAAGAAACTTTGCTAGGTTGAAAGTAGTGGAAAACATGTTGATGAGATGCTAAATTTGTAGGAAGCAAAAACATTTTCGATGCACGATGCAAGTCTCTAAATGTTTTAATCGTAGACATTTTCCAAGCATTAAATACTGTGTATGTTTGAGAGACGGGAAAAAAATCGGTTGTCATGTTGAGGTGCAACAGATAAGAGCTTTTCTGTCTTTAAGTGTTTCCTGCATTGGTTCAATATTCTGAGTGAATGAAGGGCAATTGGATGATTAGTGTATCGATGATAATTTGTACTTACTGGGGCACAGAACAGGGAATTTTAAGAAGTAAGTCAAGAATTGAATTCTACTACAGACCAGGCTTGTGTATATTCATCAACTTGTGTCGCGATTTAGGTCTTTATGGCCTGTATATATGCCACCCAGTAATAAATTTGAAAGTTAGGTAGTGCCATGCCACCTTCTGCTTTAGAGTCGCCCTTTGTGGATGTGTGGATGTTTCAAAATCCAAACAAATGAGATTATGTCATGTCATTTTCTAACTTGTCTTGGGGAGAGCTGGAGCCTGACCCAGCGGATATAGGGAGCAAGGCAGGAACAAACCCTGGACAGTCCATCGCAGAGCGAACACACGACACATCAAACACCCACTAGGGCCAATTTAACATAGCGAATTCACCTAACAGCGGGAGGAAACTGGAGTACCCGGAGGAGACACACGCAGACATGAGGAGAACATGCAAACTCCACGCAGATGGTCTCCTTCCTGTGAGGCAGCAGTAATACAGACTTTTGTCACCGTCCTGCTCCACTGACAGACTGAGGAGATCGTTCCTTCCCCACACTATGCGACTCTTCAGTTCCACCCGGGGGAGTAAATGCTAACATTACTCAAAGTTATTGTCATTTTTTTTTTTTTTTCATTTTTATTACTCTTTAATATTGTTTTTTGTATCAGTATACTGCTGCTGGATTATGTGAATTTCCCCTTGGGATCAATAAAGTATCTATCTATCTATCTACCACTGCGCCCCCATGCCACCCTGGTCCTTCAGTGCCAACTTTTGAAATGCCTTGGTGAGCAGTTTTCCTCTGAGCTCTTATTCCCTGTCAAATGAGTGGACCCTGGACTTCTTAATCTTTAAACAGGATTTCCCCTGATAAACCAGTAATGATTTACATTTCTCTCTCCCTGTGTTGCACTCTATGATGACCTTTAGTTTGAGTTTCCTGCATGGATCTGCCATTAAGTGTTTAAGATCTCTTGTTTTAAGACATGTGCAGTATGATGTCTGTGCATTTAGAACAAGTGGGTTACTGGGACTGCTCACCTTTAACTCCCTGCAGATGGCACTGTTGTGCCAAAATTAAATAAGTAGTAACCTTGCAGCAATAATTTAAAGCGATGGGCCCTGGGGGGTAAGGGGGGGCTGTAGTGGCTGCAGGTTTTTGTTCCAACCCAGTTTCTTAATGAGAAGTCATCCATCTATCCATCCATTATCCAACCTGCTATATCCTACCTACAGAGTCACGGGGGTCTGCTGGATCCAATCCCAGCCAACACAGGGCACAAGGCAGGAAACAAACCCCGGGCAGGGCACCAGCCCACCGCAGGGGAGAAGTCATTTCTCCCTTTTAAATAATTTTATGCTTTATTTCAGTTGTCTCACCCTTAATTTTGTATTTCAGTCTTAAGCCAAATTTCCCCTGGAAACAAAAATATCTATCTAAGCAGCTGCTTTCATGGTTTTTAATTTCTCCTTATCCACCTGAATAAAAGGACAAGGGTTGGCTTGTGTCCGTCCAGTTGCAATGTATCCGTCATTCCAACAGATGGTATATTGCAAACATTAATGCTGCTTTTACAAAGCCCATACCAAACGTTACATAAGAGAGATGTTAATGCAAACGTTAATGCTGAGGTCTACGTTGACTACTCAGATTTCCACCCATCTTAGATGTGTAGCTAAGGAACCAGCAGCTCTCCATATGACTGGTCACATTTACAGCTGTGTATATTCATTGTGGTTTAATAAAATACTAGTGAAACATGTGGACCTATGTCCTAAAATAAAAAGCTGCAATAGGCAAGAGATAAACTTTAACATGGCCTTTTTATAACTTCACTTTAACTTAATCCTGATACTCTGTATGTTCAATTCTTCATAATAATTATTCACAGTGGCTCCAAAATCCATACTAACCCCTACTCTCTCTTCTGTTTCTTTTTCCAGTGGTGGCGGCCTGCGCCACCACCACCTACTCAAAGCATCATGATGCACCAACATTGATGGACTGAAAGCCAGAAGTCTACGTGACCATCACCATCAGGTCCTTCCATGAAAACCCTAAATACAAAGAGGACTGTTTGACTTATGTTAGGTAGATTGCCCAGAGGGGACTGGCGGTCTCATGGTCTGGAACCCCTACAGATTTTATTTTTTTCTCCAGCCTTTGGAGTTTTTTTTTGTTTTTTCTGTCCACCCTGGCCATTGGACCTTACTCTTATTCTATGTTAATTAATGTTGACTTATGTTTATTTTTTATTGTGTCTTCTATTTCTCTATTCATTTTATAAAGCACTTTGAGCTGCATTTTTCTGTATGAATATGTGCTATATAAATAAATGTTGATTGATTGATTGATTGATAAAAAAAACAGAAAACTCTCTGCCAGATGTTTACAGACTCACACTTGATTAAGATTTCTGAACACATATGAACTGTGTCCTGGGGGATTATCAATAGATAGGCTTGCTGGGACTGATATTTAATTACAATAAAGTTTTCTTCCCACCTGTAAGATGCCCACCAGGTTGCTGCTACCTAAAAGTCTTTGAATTTTCAGAACATATCATAATCTTTCGATTAAGATCAAGATCTCATTAGGCCGTGAGTAATTGCAACCGTCTTGTATTATGCAGTGGACTTATTTTCTTTTCAGGCTATTTTAGGATTCTGTGATCCTGTAATGACAGAGACCCATTCCATCAAAATGGATTAGTTTGCTTAAATGCAAGCTATTTGATGTTTAAAATTGCCTCTGCTCAAGAAAAAAAAAAAAAAAAGGAAGAAGAAGAAGAAGACGACTAATGACTGATTTTGCAATACCACTGTTTTGTAAAAGAATCCTACCACATTTGCTTGTATGAATTGTCCGGTTAATACATGACACACGAGGGGACTTGTTTTTTCAAGAACAACATATTGCCAGCAACCACGTCACATGCACTTCAGAAAAGGTCCTCCACCTGAAACGAAGCATGTTCAGGCCCAGCCAGTACTTAGATGGGAAACCATCTAGGACAGGGGTGGCGAACTCCAGGCCTCAAGTGCCGCAGGTTTTCATTCTTACCATCTTCTTAATTAGTGACCAATTTTTGCTGCTGATTACTTCTTTTAATTAACTTGACTCAGACCCTTTAGTTGTTTGTTTTTCTTTAATTAGCAGCCAAACAATAATGAGACACAAAACAAGCCACCACATGACCAGCTCACCTGTGCCCGTCACACAATATCTGAAATTAAAGAGAGGTGGTGGTCTTGGTAAAGCTGATCTCTCAGGTCACCAAAACATTGTGATGGTGCTCTTAGAAAGAACAGAAAAACAACAGTTTTGGAAATGTCTGCTGTGGCAGAATGAGAGCAACAACAAGCCATGGAATTAAATAACGGGTTTAATTAACAGCAAGAATCAGCTTCTCATTAAGAAACTGGTCGGAGTGAAGCTGGTTGGAGTTTGA
This sequence comes from Polypterus senegalus, assembly GCF_016835505.1. Taxonomy (NCBI): domain Eukaryota; kingdom Metazoa; phylum Chordata; class Cladistia; order Polypteriformes; family Polypteridae; genus Polypterus; species Polypterus senegalus. The sequence goes on along the minus strand of NC_053163.1, from coordinate 140,700,411 downwards.
AGCCCCAGTTTAGCTGGTCATCTGTTGGCTCGTTTCACATCTCATTTCTGCTTGGCTGTCATTTAATGAAGAAAGGAATCAATTCAGAGGGCTGAACTCTTCTAACAGGGCTATTAAAGTGATGGGGAAAAAGTGAATTAACAGTGACAACTGGTCACTGATTGGGAAAAGGGTGAGAATGAAAACCTGCAGCCACTGCGGCAATCCAGGCCAGGAGTTCGCCACCCCTGATCTAGGAAAAGCTTGGGTTGCCGATGGAAGAAGTTTTAGTGAAGCCAGCAGGGGGCACTTACCCTCTGGTCGTCTTTTGACTAAAGAGTACTCTTTTTTTGGGTTTACAGTTGAAACCACACTATTATGCCCTCGCATTTTTTAATATAGCGCATATGTTTATATTGCAATATTATGCTTTGTACTTGTAGAATTTCATTTTTATATTGTTTGTAATACTGGTATAGCTGGCTTGACTCCAGTATTGAACTCTGGGCTCAACGGCGATTAAGCAATTAATTAATTAAGCAATAATAAGAAACTAATTGAAGTTTACTTAACAACCACTAGGTGGCGCTCAGTACCTTCGAGACCCACTTAGTAACGACGTTAGTATTCCGCTAGTCTAGTTACTGGTGTGAATGTAATAGTTCATCCATTATCAAATACACGTAATCGTATTGAACACTGGGCACAAGGCGGGTACCAGTCTATCCAAGGGTACACTCGCCCGTACACCCAAAATCATTCATACGGGGCCAAGTTAGAATATACCATCAGCTGGTTAATCTAAGACGCGATTATTGTTGGTATAAAAGTCTTATCGGTAAAAAGAAAACGGGACCACCCCGTGCTCAGATATAATCGGTTTATTACCAGTAATAGACACACGGGACTAACCCATGCTGAATACAAACAAATGGAGTTAACAGGACATCCTAATGAAATTTAATGTTCAGTGTTCTCGTCATCAAGAAAAGGATTTGAAAATTCAAAATTTAGTGAGCTTAATTGTTGAATATACATTTATCCCCTTACATACCATCCATCCATCCATCCATTATCCAACCCGCTATATCCTAACTAGAGGGTCACGGGGGTCTGCTGGAGCCAATCCAGGGCGCAACCCTGGACACACCCACACACCAAGCACACACTAGGGACAATTTAGGATCGCCAGTGCACCTAACCAGCATGTCTTTGTACTGTGGGAGGAAACCCACGCAGACACGGGGAGAAGCGAACCCGGGTCTCCTTACTGCGAGGCAGCAGCGCTACCCACTGCACCCCTTGCATACGCAGCTTAATATTTCTTAGTCCTGGCAGAAAGACAAACATATGATGCCCAGTTAAAAAAAATGTAGAAATTCACGTTTACTAAGGAACGTAATAAAACCAAACTAAAAAAATGGACGTGTCAGTCCCGAACTATTCTATAATATTTCAGTAGTTATTTACCGCTCTGATGCTGATCTTTCTGATCATAAAATAGGTAATTACGATAGCAATTGACAATAAAAATTCTTAATTGTAGAATTACGGAATCTGAGGGATCCTCTAGAGTGGTTCTTTATCTTGCACGATTTGGCTCAAAAGCTAATCAGCACACTGTCATCTCAAAACAGGCTTTAGTTTCGAGTTTGGTATTTTTCCGTCCTGCCATTTTAGCAAACACACATACATCGAGATGTCGATGTTTTTGGTATCAGGGGACTGTAAAACGTCGAGATCCGTCGAAAACCGGAGATCGAATTTTTTGACGAATCTAAAGCTTTCACTCCCCCTCCATAGACAACAGGTTATGATGGCTGAGGGCGCAAAGCAAAAAGGTCCCGTCACGTGAAGGGCAGAATGCAAAACCCTTGACTGTTACGACGTGCTCCTTCATCAAACAGGTTATTAATGAGCCGCTTTTGTCAAATGTGACACTTCGACGTCATGTTGTTGTGACTCATCTCTCAGTCTTTAATTAGATTACCAGTCCCGTGGTTTACGGTAGCGTGTCCCGTGCTGGGTGGCTCTGCTTGTCGTTGTTATTTTTAATCTACGTGGTCTGCGGTCGTAGACAGCAGCGCGAGTCAACGCACACACTGGGCAGGCGGAGGTTCGGAAAGTGGAGCAGTAAAACGGCAGACCGCTGGGACAGAGACAGACGCTGAACTGGACACGTAATGACAGAATTAACGATAGTTTCAAGATTTTATTGATCATTGCATACACGGCAGGCCGTCTTAACAGCATCATGGACTCCCGGGTAAAGAAGTGCACTGGGCCCTTGTTTTGATAGAAAAACAGAAAAATACAAGCCATCAGAAACACTGGGGGGTCCCTCTGCTCCTGGTCCTCCACAGCCAGTGCCTATTGAAACCATAAAGCACATTAACAAGCTCTTCAAGACTTTGGCTGCCAAGACGACTTACAACATTTGGAACACACTTTTATATTCACAGAGAGACACTATATAAAGCCACAAGACCTTTGGTTCAGTCCCCACTGTGTGACAATCATTGAAACCTGTCAGTACGCAAACTGCAATTTCTTTCAACAGTCCTACAGTTGATCTGCCAAGCTCTAGTAACATTTACTACTGTAAGGCACTACATAAAGCCACTGGGTTTCTGGTTCCACTTCCACTTCACTGAGTCACTGCTGCTTATGAGCAAAGTTAAATATGCAGCCACAGCTTCAGCTATATAAATATATAATTAGACCTGCAAAACACTTAGTCATAGTGTTGACTTTTGTAAGGCACTATATAAAGCCATAAGGTTTGATCTGTTGATCCAACGTGAACCATTTAACTTGCCAGTGCTCCACTTGGCATGCAAACAGAAGCAAGCTGTAGCCCTGGAGTTTGGTATTGCAAAGCCCTGTGCTTGTTGGCACAGTCCACCTCCTCTGACTGACACACAGCATGGCACAGAGTGTGCCAGTTAACTAAAGGGATCACTCTGGAGGAATGTTGGAATTTATTTAGCATTCATCCCATCCATCCATCTTCCAAACCTGCTTTATACTGAGCAGGGTTGTGAGGAAGCTGAAGTCTAACCAGGCAAGTATGGTGTGCAAGGCAGGAACAATGCCAGGACAGGAGGCCAATCCATCACTGGGCGAGGACACACACACTAAAGGCCAGTTTTGCAGCACCAGCCAACCAGTCTATTCCTAACGTACATTAGGATGGTGTTCAGCATTGACCACTATGTACAGCACAGCACTCTATACAGTCAATATTTGATTAATCAGGCAGTGTGGCCCAGTGCCCAAGACATTTTATTATCAACTGTGAGAATGTTGGTCTCTTTCCCACCATTAACTTGCTGTGCCACCCTTGATGAGACAGTTGACTCATCAGGGTCTCGCGGTAGATACAAGGAGACAATTGGCTCCATGCTCTTGTGGTTAGTTAATTAAGTCATTAAGTAAGGGGGTTTCCTGTGTGAAGGGCGTAAGCGTAGCATGTGTGCATATCGGAGCCAACGCTTTTTAGTGAAGTACTGAGGCCCCCTAGTGGTTAATCTGTCAGGAAAAAAAAATCTTTTGCCTATTTATTTCTTATTGTCGCCACTGTTTCACCGAGACACCCTGCCAGTGAGAAAGAATGGGCACTATATGATGTACAACGATCAAAGGGGTCTCTAGAATAAAATACCCATTAAAGAGTAAAGTAGACCCAAATAAATAAAAATTCCACAGCCTGCATGGTCCAAATCTGTCCAGCTTCAGAATAATAAAGCAAGTGAGAAAATGTAGGCAACACGTTCAGGAACTTGGTTAGCTGGTTTAGCATTTTTTGAATGTCACTGCTGAGGTAAGTAAACCTCTCGACAGACACACTGCTGATAGCTGTGCCCAAGAGCTCCTGCGTAAGACATTAATCTGCATCTGCAAGTTGAAGGACCACTTGCAGGGAAAACTTTGGGGTTGGTGGCAGGATTGGCACTCCAGCCACCACAAAAAAGTCACACAGCTCTGAAATGGCAGACGGGACTCCTTTCTGCTCTCCGCTTGAGTAGCTCTGCTGCGGCCACCCATAGGAAGGCTGCTCGCATTATAAAGAGGATGGGGGGAAAAGCCCTTGGGAGCCGAACCTCCAGAAAAGTCAAAATCATCAGAGAGCCAGTGGGATCAGGCCTGTTGAGGGTCGGAACTAGTGTGGTGCTGAGGTGCTTTTGCAGGTCCTTTGGGTCTGAATTTGAGGCGGCCCATCCGAGTAGGCGCGTGGAACGTCTGGTCTCTCAGGCAGTGCAGTTACCAGATTCTAATTTTAATGTATTCCAAAGATTAATATATATATCATTAACCTCTCTTATTACAAGATTATTTTTGTATATACTAGGGGGCTCGGCCTCCTGCTCACTTTGCTTGCCAACCCCCAGGTTTGGTTAACCAGATATACAATTTAAAGAGATTGTTATTTTCATGGGAATTGTTATATATGCATTATTTTCACTTTTACCTTAAAACGTCAGTTAAAACAATGTTTGGAATGAACTTTTCTTCAAGATCGCATTGAATTTTGACTCCGTATTTGGAGTTACATCGTGACAACGCAACGTATAACTGCCCACGATTGAATTTCATTTCTTTCTCTCTAATAAATAAACCAACTTTTTCGAATGTTTGTCCCTGTGATTTGTTAATTGTCATAGGAAAAGCTATTCTAACGGGAAACTGTTAACGTTTTAATACGAATGGCATATCAAGATCTCCTTTGGTGTCTAATGTTCTTTTTCGCAGACGATGTACTACATTACTTTTCTTGTCGCCTGTTAAAATTTTACATGTCAGAATTGTTCGACCAATTTTGAATACAACTAATCTTGTCCAATTGCATAGCCCAATACTCAGACATAAATTACGTAATAACATTACGATACATCCTTCTTCAACAGTAATTCGACTGGTGTTACCGGATGGTGTTAACAGTTGTAGATATTCTACGGGATATTGTAAATTGATGTTTTCATCTTCTGCACCATCACCACCAACTGTTTCAGCATAGAATATTGATACGCATTTAACCAATTTGCCGTCTAACCGATCGACAATGTTCATGTTAATTCGTTTCACTTCATCGTTTCTCACTGTCATATTTAGATGAATGGGTGATTCTAAGCCCTGGGGTTTGTTTCCTGCCTTGCACCCTGTGTTGGCTGGGATTGGCTCCAGCAGACCCCTGTAACCCTATAGTTAGTATATAGCGGGTTGGATAATGGATGGATGGATGGATGGTGATTCTAAACTGGGTCTTCATAAGTGTGTGTGTGTGTGTGTTCATAAGTAAGACCTTTAATGGATTGGTGTCTGTCCAGCTTAAGTGCCGGAATGCACCTGATGACGTGGTCTTGTTTGAAAATAGTTGTAAGTAGGCCGCGACGTGAAAGAATCCCATGGCGAAAGTCTCTGTGTCGCGTGACTTCCTTCCAAAAAGTCTCTTCAAAAAGTCACGTCTTGTCCCAAGATTTTTTTATTATAATAGAGAGATATTTATATATACTGCATGTATGTAATCTTTTGGGAGCCCCTTTTTGTGGAACCTGGTTCAGCTGCACACTTTTTACTTTTGCACCACATGGTCCGTGGTAAATCCGGCAAGAGAAGATTTCTTTGGTGCTCCAGGTCTTCCAGACCTAAAAGATCTTATTGAATTCTTACTGTTATCTCTTGTCCCAGCAGCATGGCTCCATCCCCCTCTCCCTTTAATGTCCCAGTCTACAGTTCATATGGAATTGCAATCAGCAGCAGCGGCAGTGACAGACAAGCCGTCGCCTTAATATGCCACCGGCACCCCAGTTACTTTTGTGGACTGCAGCGAGAAGAAAGCTGTGCTGTGACCACAGACCATTTTGACAATTAGGAATATTTGGGCTAAAGGGGAAAGGCTTGTGGGGGCTACAAGGATCGGACGAGAAGCAGCAGCTCATTTAGGTCTAGTGAAATATTCCTTCACATTCACGCCAAACCCACATGGCGTCACTTCAATTTGCCGGCCCCTGTGGTTGGAGCCATAAACTTCGGCGTGCCAGCTGCCAAATGATTCTTTAAATGTGGGAATAATCTTGACTGTCATTATCAAAGCTGGGCTGAATCATTAGAAAGATAAAATGAATAAAATTAAATTTATGAGCCACACTGGTTAGTAGGAGACATGGGATCTGCTCACTATCTCAGTTGAGTCTCTGCATGTTGCTTCCTGCCAATGTTAAAGAACCAGAAAATATAAAATGAACATACTCCATTAACATATGGGTTGTGTGATGGTTCAGTGGTGAGCATTTGCAAGGATTTGGGTTCAGTTCACAGTTGGTGCAAAGTTTTTGGCATGTTCTCCCTTTCCATTGGCCACCTAGATGAATCAAAGAATGCTGCATTCATTCAAGGGCTGTATGGTGGCACAGTGGTAGCACTGCCACCTCATGGCTCTGAAGATCTGGGCTCAAATATTTTTCCCTGTGGTATTTTTGTAGGTTCTTTCCTGTTAGTGGCAAAGTGAGCTGCAGCTAGAAGGATACAAAATATGGCATCAGTGTATGGACAGCATGGTGGCTCATTGTTTAGCTCGACTGCCTTACAGTTGCAGGGATCTGGGCTTGATTTACGGTGCCTGTGGGTTTTCTGCACATTCTCCACAGATGCTAGATGAACCAGGAAGTATAAAATAATAGAATTTAAGGGTAGCAGTAGGATAGATAGATAGATAGATAGATAACAGCTATGGGGAACTGGGTTTGATTTGTGCCCTCTTTCTTTGACTGTGGAGTCATTTTTGTTTTCTTCAGAATCCCAAAAGTAGTGTGTCAAGTGAATTGGTCACTCCAAATTAGCAAGAATGTTCCATGATAGACTGGCATACCTTACTGGATGAATGCTTTTTCGGCAGCTCCAGTGAGCTCCAGCTAGAAACAACTCCATTCTCAGGAAAGGGAGCTGACGGATTCCATATTTTCACTTTTGCAGCAGAGGTAGATTAAAAGACTCTTTAAGATGTGAGTCAATGACTCCTCCCAAGAAGAACAGAGTAGCTTGATCCTAATCAGTTAGGCCTCAAGAGTGGCCATTCCATGAAGATGACTCTACTCAATATGGATGACGTGTTATGCTCAGCTAGAGCTACCAACTTGTCATCTGTCTCCATCTTTGTTGATCTATCCTCTGCCTTTGACACGGTCAACCACCAGATCCTCCTTGCCACCCTCTTTGACCTTGGCATCACTGGAACTGCCCTCAGGTAGTTTAAGTTCTTCCTCTTGAGCAGATCCTACTGCGTACTATGGTGTGGAGAGGGTCAAGGGTGCACCAGGCAAACACAGGGGTACCCCAAGGATCAGTGCTGTCTCTTCTCCTCTTGTCTCTATACACACCTCCTCACTAGGCCCAGTCATCCTGTCCCATGCTTTCTCCCATTAGTGCTGTGCTGATGATTTACCGGTCATTCCTTCCAGAGGACCACATGGTATCAGCTATAATCTCTGCATGTCTCACGGACACTGCAACCTGGCTGAAGGAGCACCACGTCCGGCTCATCCTGACCTCCTTGTTGTCCCAGTTTGTCCGTCTATGAAGCACCCAATCTCACTGTTGCTAACACCTTCCAAGTCTGTGTGCAACCTTGGGGAGGTGAATGATGACCAACTGACCTTCACTGACCATGTTTCAATGGTCTATCAGTTTTGTAGATTCCTTTTACAAAACATCCACAGTGTCCAACTGTATCTGAATGAACATGCGGTACAATTCCTTGTCCAGGCTTTAGTCTTGGCATATCAGGACTACCGCAACTCTCTACTGGCAGGAGTACTGGCATGTGTTACTAAGCCGGTGCAGATTATTCAAAATACAGTGGCATATGTGGTGTTCAACCAGCCGAGGTGGGAGCATGTCACTTCTTGTTTCAGATCACTACACTGGCTCCCTGTAGTGGGACCTAAGTTCAAATCCTTGATGCTTGCCTACAGAGAAGTCAGTGGGTTGGCACCTACATATACGGAGACTCTTTGGAGGTCCTGTTCTCCTTCTTGACCACTCAGATCTGCTGATGAGCAGCACCTTTGCATGGCATCAAACCTCAGTCCAGACACTTTTCAAGTGTTGCTCTTAGATGGTGGAACAAGCTGCTGCCCCTCCACTCCAAATTCCGACTCCCTCAAAGTGTTTAGGAAGTGTTTGAAGACTCTCTTGTTAGTTGAATTTCTGTCTAACTGACAATGACTTGGTTGGGTTGTATAGCCTAAGAATTGTATTTAGTTCTGAGCTCTTCATTTGTGATGGTCAATTTTGTCCCCTTGTCCTGTAACACTTGTCCCCAAATATTCCCCCAGACTGATGTTTACTCTATTATGCAGACCTCTTTTGTAAGTCACTTTGGATAAAAGCAGTTGCTTTTTTTGAGTTTAGTGGCTTACGGTCTACTAGCATACATTACCCAAAAGGCAACAATGGCATTTTTAATACAATGTCTTTTGGTAGTATCACCGGTGAGAAAGTTGCCTGTTGACACCCCTCTTGTTTGCCTGTCCTTGCTTGGAGCTGCTGGATGTGGTGTGCAGAGTCTTAACCATTGGAGATAAAGGATAAGTCCATCTCGCTGGTGACCAGTCCATTTTCTGACTGTGGGGATTTCATCCATTTTAGGCTCAGTCCAGATAAACTTCACCCATAAGAAAATACGAACACATAACTCCAGTTCTTAAATCCTTACACTGGCTCCCGGTTAAGTTTAGGGCAGATTTCAAAATCCTCCTTTAACCATATAAAGCCCTAAATGGCCAAGGCCCAGCTTACTTATCATGACTTACAAACCAGAATGTACATTAAGATCTCAAGATGTTGGTGTGCTTATGATTCCAAAGATTAATAAAATAACAGTGGAAGGTTGAGCTTTTAGTTACAAGGCCCCTAAACTGCGGACTAGTCTGCCTGCTACTATAAGAGATGCTTCTTCAGTCTCAGCTTTCAAACCCCAGCTGAAGATTCACTACTTCAGTTTAGCACACCCTGACTAGAGCTGCTGATTAACTGTGCAGTCTGCATCTCTGTTGTTAGTCACGAGCACTAAAACACAAGTAATATGATAGGTATAAATTTGTTACTAACCCTCCTCTATTTTGTTTCTCTTCTCGGTACTCAAATGTGCCACTTGGTGCCACAGTCCACCTGCCAGGTTGTCCTGCTTGCCTAAGGTAAAGTCATCTCTAATGGAGGATCACAGGAATAATAGGGTAGAGGGGTCCTTTCATCGGATTGGCTGGTCCAGCACTGACTCAGCTGTGGAATGGCCAATAGGGGAAGTCAGCTTGATGGTCGAGGTCTCCAGGACTCTAAACAAATCCAAATTACATTATGTGATATCATCTACTCTGAATTCTGCTCTGTACTTGTAATATTTCTATTGCACTATTGCAGTATTGTATTAAGGATTACTTGTAATGAGGCATATTGATAAGGGGGATGACTTAGAGGACAGATTATAGAAGTCATGTTGAGAACTGTGAGAATTGTCTGCAACTCAACATGTACAAAGCCAAGGGTCTGATTATTGACTTTCACCGCTCCAAAGAAACTTGACGACCGGTTGCTATTCAGGGAGATGGCCCACTGCTACAAGTATTGTACATGGGGGTCCACCTCAATGACAGGCTGAACTAGTCTCGAAACACAGAGGAACTTAATAAGAAGAGTCAGAACAGATCATTTTGCTTTGTGCTCTCCCCCACCATAACCTATAGTCTATGAGGGAGGAGTGAAAGCTTTAGATTCGTCAAAAATTTCGATCTCTGGTTTTCGGGGGATCTCAACATTTTAGGGTCCCCTGATATCGATGATGGGTGTGTGTCTGTCTGTGTGCGTGTCTGTGTGTCTTGAGGACAGTCTAGAGCTAAACGGCTGGACTGAAAAATGCCAAACTCGAAACTTAAGCCTGTTATGAGTTGGCGATGTGCTGATTAGTTTTTGAGCCAAATCCTGAAAGAGAAAGAGGTACTCTAGAGGAGCACTCAAATACGTAATTCTGAAATTAATTTTGAATTCTTCTCGTCAATTGCTATCGTAATTAGCTATTTTATGATCAGAAAGATCAGCATCAGAGCGGTAAATAATTACTGAAATGTTAAAGAATAATTTGGGTAACTTGGTCCCTAAGACACAAAGCCTACTGACTCTCAAGTCTGAATTTTTTTGCCTTAGGAGGCTGTGCTCCTTTATTAAAAAGTAGTGACATCCTTTACATGTTCTACAACTCTGTGATGGCCAGTTTGTCCTTTCAAGACAGGCCCACTGAATCAACACACTAATTTACAAGGCAGGCTCAGTTATGGGACGCACTCTGGAGAGAATGAAGGCGAACGTGAACGCCATTATGAACAAAGCTGCACACTCTCTCCAACATAGAACAATCCGTTGGCAATAAATAAAAAAAAACTGTGACTGCTCTCTTATCTTTAGCCAGGTCAGAAACCGGTAAAACCACACCTGCAGTGCCCACGTGTGGGATTTAAATGCAGGGATGTGGAGCAGGGAGGCAGCAGGGCTTACCATTGTGTTGCTGTGGCCGCTGTGAAGATGACAATCAGCTGTTTTTCTAATCTTTCAGTTGTCCATTTGTCAGCTGCCATTGTCTACTGTGAGCAAGTGTGTGTGTGTGTGTGTGTGTGTGTGAGTGTGTACCGTGATGTAATGGCATCTGTAGGCAGTGTGGTCTAGTGGCCATGGCATTGGACTATAAATCACAAGCTCACTGCTATAATTACCAGCATCAACTCAACGACTCTGTGGCCCTAATCAACTTCAGAGGGCTTCATGGAAACAGTTATGTTATAGACGGAAGTTCTTTTAGATGGTGTTCACTACTGAAAGGTGCTATACTGTATATAAAAACAATCTAATCTAAATGAGCCAGTGAGTCAAGTGTAAAAGCATATCTGGACAGTTGGACTACACGATCCTAAATATAAGGGTGCCAAAGCCAAGAACCAACCACACATCCTGGATCCAGAAGGAACCTTTATTTATTTAGATCCGTAACAGGCTCCATAAATAACATTGAAGAGCTGATAGCAGCTTTGTGAAGCACCAATGGGTTACCAATTTTAAAAGGACTTTTGCTGCCTGCAATAACACAGGCTACGTTTAGGTTTTCTTCATCTGTTAGTATCAGGCTAGGTAGCCAGCTAGACATGAAGGTTTTTTGTTTTGTTCAATTATGAAGAACCTTTTCAAAGCCTGAAGAACCAACTTTATAGCCAAAGACCCCTTGACAGCGTGAAATGGCTCTTGTTCGAGCAATGGTGGAACCACACACCCCGGTAAAGTGCCATTTTAGAATCAGTACTTTTAAGAGCATAGCGAGGTATTTGAAAGGTGTATCCGGAGAGGGTTCACTATTGAGAGCCACTAAATGAACTCACAGCCATGTATTTTCTTCCCTTCTTCTGCTCCATCATTTCCACCAGGATTGGGCTTTGATCTCGTCAACACGAAACAGAATTATGGGAGTGCGGTTTATGGATTATTAGAAGGGATGAGTGGTGAAAACATGGGAGCTACCTAACAAATCCAATCACAATGTCAACTGGCTTTCACTTGAATCAGTTTTCACACAGCCCTCCTTCTGAAAAGGAGCCCACTTGTTTAGAACAGACTGGTCAAGGTGGTCCTACCAACACCTCACATTTCTTTTCTTCTTTAGTACTATGTTGCATTCTCACAGTTGTTAAAGTGTTTGTGTTATTTGTTTTTATTCTTGATGTCTTAAATGGACCAAGACAAAAGTTGCACTTTTAAGTCATTCATATTAATAAACTGAAATTTAAATAAGAATAAGTGCAAGTGTACAAAACAGACTGGCATTGCTGTATACGTTAGAAATCTAGTCAGTTAAAAAGGTGCATGAAGGCAAACTGAACGCTACAGAAATGAGGACGTTAAGATGGAGTAACAAAGCTTGAGGAGATCAGGAATGAAAGAATCAGAGGTACTGTTAAAGTTGGGAAAATCTCAAAGAAAATACAAGGAAGGAGGATAAAGTGGTACAAGCATATCATGAGAAGAGAAGAAACCAATTCTGCACCTATGAGGTGTATAGATAAGGAGGATGAGACAGAATAGAAGAGTCAGGTGGAGAACTTTGTGAGTCTCAAGGACTGTATGAGCAACTCTGGAGCAGCACAACGATCAGGCCGGTCTGGTTTACTCTTCACTCCGTACACCTCAGACCATGAATATAACAGCAGGTCATGTCACTTGGAGAAATTCTCATCTGATTCTGCACTTATGGGGTTTATTGATGGAGGGGATGAGACAGAGGAGAGGAGTCGCAGGGAGAACTTTGTTTCTTGGTGCAAAGAAAACTGTCTGCATCTTAGCATCAGCAAAACCAAGGAACTGCTTATTGACTTTCACCACAGCAAAGAGCCACTATGCCCGGTCACTGTTCAAGGAGAAGATTTAGAGGTGATGCACTCCTACAAGTACTTGGGGGCCCACATTAGACAGGTTGGAGTGGCCTCGTAACACTGAGGAACTATACAAGAAAAGGCAAAGCAGGTTCCTCTTTGTTAGGAGAGTGAGTTCCTTCTACAACTACAACTCTGTGATGGTCAGTCTGTGGTGTGCTGGGCTGGTAATGTCACTTCAAGAGAGGCCCAATGAATCAACAAGCTAATTAAAAGGGCAAGCTCAGTTATAGGATGCACTGTGGACTCCCTGGATATCGTAGCAAAGGGGGGAATTAAAACAAAACTGAGTGTCATTATGAACAACACTGCACATCCCCTCTGTGACACACCAACACTGAGGATTCTCAGTCAACAAATCATTCAGCAGAAGTGTGTTAAGAAACACCACAGGGGTTCTTTATACCAACAGCAATCCTGGAACTGGGATTGCCATGTCAGTTATTATTTCTTTTTAAATTTTCTTCCTTTTTAGTCATTGTGTGTATGTATATATATTTAATGTATCAATCTATTCATATACAGTGGTGTGAAAAACTATTTGCTAGGAGTGGCCTAGTCAAAGTCCTGACCTGAATCCAATTGAGATGCTATGGCATGACCTTAAAAAGGCGGTTCATGCTAGAAAACCCTTAAAATAAAGCTGAATTACAACAATTCTGCAAAGATGAGTGGGCCAAAATTTCTCCAGAGCGCTGTAAAACACTCATTGCAAGTTATCGCAAACGCTTGATTGCAGTTATTGCTGCTAAGGGTGGCCCAACCAGTTATTAGGTTCAGGGGGCAATTACTTTTTTTACACAGGGCCATGTAGGTTTGGATTTTTTTTTCTCCCTAAATAATAAAAACCATCATTTAAAAACTGAATTTTGTGTTTACTTGTGTTATATTTGACTAATGGTTAAATGTGTTTGATGATCAGAAACATTTTGTGTGACAAACATACAAAAGAATTAGAAATCAGGAAGGGGCAAATAGTTTTTCACACCACTGTATGTACTATTTAAAGTGCTTCTGTAAAAAGCCAACTTTCCCCCTGGGGACACATTCTATCTAAACAATGTTGGGAAAAGAAACCTGGATATGGAGGTGTTGGGACAGAAGAAGAGGATGAACAAAGAGAAAATGGATGGACTGTGTGAAGGGGAATCTGAGGGAGAAATGGGTATCAAGTAAGAACGTGTGCAACAGACTAGACTGGAGGAGGCTGGACCAACATAGCGACTCCACGTGAAAGTGGGAAAAGCTTCAGAAGAAGATATTAATAAACTGAATTAAAAAATGTCTGACAGTATATTTGCAAAATCTGTGCTTCAGGGACTGTGGTGTTCTCTTGACCAAGTACTTTGCAACAGCTTGTAAAAATGGGCTGATGTTGGATTTAGATGGCATGATCCAGAAGACTTTATGGGGCCAGGAAAGCGGAAGCAAATAAACGCAAGTCTGGAACTCTACGTATGAATGAATATTCTGGGTAAAATTAAAATACGCAAATAAATGCATTGTGAAATATGGCAATAAATAAAAACAGAACGGTATGCAAGCATAAACAGTTAAATGCATAATACATGTTTGTTGCTTATTTATATATTTAATTATTTCATCATTTATTTATGTTAGTGAGAGTGCACTGCTCTTATGATGAAATAAACCTTAAAATGCAAACAGTCATTTTCACCCACCAAGGTTGACTAGGTGGGCTCTAGTGACTACTGTGTGTTGACTGGTGAATCGTCATAACTTTGCACATGTCCGTGAGCCACACAAGGTGAGCAAAGCACATACTCATAGTTCTGATCTTGGCAGAAATGAGTATGCAAGAAATAGTTGCACAGAATTACTGCACAGCTACTTTAATTCAAGATGTGCTGAATTCATCATCAACAGGGGTCTGCATTGGACGTGTGGTTTCTGCCTAGAAGTGTAGCACTTCATGCCCCAACATTTATATGCACCCTACTGACAAGTAACCACACCCTGCTGACAAGTAACCAATCAAAACACAGCCCTTGCTAGAGCCCGCCCTCTCAACTTTGATAAGTGAAAAATGTCAGTTTTCATTAAAGCCGTATTTCATGTTGTATGTGAAGTCAGCAAAGTAAAGAAGTACTGCTATTGAATTAAAAACATAAAAGGGCAAAAACATTTCATGGCATGTTTATTTATGCCATATATACTGTGTGTGTATGTGTATATATATATATATATATATATATATATATATATTTTTTTTTTTTTTTTTTAACTAATTTATTGTTACATTTCACAATACATTTTTTTTCATCTGAACTTTGCCTTTAGAACAGGTAATCCACCTGAAGCTAAGTGTGTTTGGGCCCTGCCAGTCCTTGGGTGTGAGAAGTTTGGGTTGCTGCTGGAAGATGTGTTGGTGAGGCCATCATATGTCGCTTACCCTGTGGTCCGTGTGTCGATCCCAAAGCCCAAGTGCAGTGACAAGGACACTTTGCTCTAAAATTAGTACTCTCTCTTAGATGAGATGTAAAACCAAGGGCCTGAGTCTCTGTGGTCATAAAAGATCCTAGGATATCTTTTGAAAAATTGTAGGATGGGCCCTGATATCTTGACTAAATTACCCACCACAGCCTGGTCATTCATGTCCCAATTATCTGGTCTTTAAATTGGCCAGCTTTCTCTCTCAACTCTTCATTTCATAATGAGAAGCAGCTACTCCAGTATAAAATTCACTTGTAAGCAAATTAATAAGAAAATGATAAAAAAAAAAGCAGAACATGGAGAGCAAAATCCTAAAAAGCAGGAAAAAGAACAATAATGTCACACACACACACACACACACATTTACTGTATACGCACACAACTGTTTCCTACATTCTCCTATTCATTTAGCAAACCCAGTTTGTAATTTCTGAATTGACACATACTAAGTAAAAGACTGGGGAATTACAGCTTGTTTAATAAAGTCAGGAGTCCAGTTAAAAGCAGAAGGCAGGGCCATCTTCACAGCATCATAAGCACCTGGGCACTGGGGTCCCCGTTTTAATAGCAAAACAGAAATATTCATTGGTATCAGAAACACAGTGGGTGCCCTGGCCAGTGCCCATAGGTTAAAACAACCCTGGGTGGATGGAATGAACACCTGCAGTTAACATGGTCTGCAGTGGTGAACTTGAGGCCCACTTAGTTAAGCATTTTATTACTAACTAGACATTAAGCCTGTTACAATAACGGGCGCTAGAACAGTAGTGCATAAACATTAGTAGGAACAGTCTACTGTATATTAAATGGCAAGGGACCTTGTATGTAGCTGTAATATGCGTCACTGTATTGTGTGCCTTTAATTTTCTCTCTCAGCAATACTGGTTTGTATTTCCGTAAAATGCCTGTAATTTTGTAAGACAGTAATACAGTGGAACCTCGGTGGAACAGCGTAATAGTAAACTAAATGTAAAAAGATTGAATAACACTAAGAAAACCTTGAACAACAGAGAAAACTAACACTGCAAGAATTTGCGCTATAGCCTTACGACCCACTCGCTAAAAACTCTTTTTTTAAGGAGTTTTAAGCACAGGGGAAAAAATGAACATTTGAAAAATCCAAAATCTAATAAACAACCAAGAAAAGTAACATTGCAACAATGCATGCGTGCACCTGTGTGTGTGTTTCTGTCTCGGGCCTGTGTGTGTGTGTATGTGTGCGCGTGCGGACATGCGTGTCTGTCTCTGTCGCGGGTGTGCGCGTGTGTGTGCGTGCGTGCGTGTCTGTCTCTGTCGAGGGCCTGTGTGTGCACGTGCCTGTCCCCCATGCGGGCCTGCCTGTGTGTGTGTGTGAGTGTGTCTCTCGCACGGGCCTGCCTGCGTGCGTGTGTGCGTGCGTGTCTGTCTCTCGTGCGTGCGTGCCTGACTGTCTCTCACGTGTTCCTGCCTGCGTGCGTACGTGAGTGTCTGTCTCTCGGGCGGGCCTGCATGTCTGTCTGTCTGTCTGTCTCTCGCGTGCACGCACCTGTGTGTGTCTCTCTCTCCCTCTGCACACACAGGGAATGCACAGGAAGAGACTGAACATGTGTGTGGCCCTGCACATGCGCACTTTACCAGAAGACACACACACACACGCACACCTGGACGCACACAGGGGTTTTATTAAAGAGGATAAGCACACATATGAATGCAACACTGAAGTAGCGGTTCCATTTTAACACTCAGGGGTCATTTGCATCCGTGTCTTTACTTTCCATCACTAATCGTCAGTATTTAAATACAATTAAGAGAGTAAACAGGAAAAGGCAAAATGAATGCAGTAAACAAACCTTTAAAGACATGAGAAACCCTGCAATTTCTGAATTTTGCTTACAAGTAAAGATATTAGCACATATTTCTGAACGTAAAATAAGAGACTAATTAAACAATCACATCCTTTAGGAGTAAAACTAAACCATTTATTTGTCTAACTAACTGTGGAGTTAAAACCAGTAATCACAGTGGTACCCCAAGATTGAAATAGGGAACCCCTGCTGTAAGCGGATTTGTTTGGGCCACATCTGGAGAATTGCCTAATGTTAGTAAATCGACCTTTCTTTGAGAAAAGGTGGTCGCCCTCTCTTCTCTGTCTTTCAAGCTACCGGCATTTTTTTTGCTTTTCTTGAAACCGGATCTTGCCTTCAACATTTCAGTTTTAAGCAAAAACGAAAATGCATCAGATGTTGGCGATCCATTTGTGCAGATCACAGACATAGAATTACTAGATGCCACATGACCAGCAGCATCGTATGTCAATATCACTACCATATTGCGAGTGGCACTGCTGTGGAGTGAAGTAGTAGATAAAGATGCTTCATGTATGTACTGCTTGGGATTGTACAAACCGCTGTACACTCCAAACCAGATCCCGGGGGATAACATTTTATAGGTAAGGCTGAACAATTGTTTTTGTTATATTTGGCTGTTAGAAAATCTCCGTTTTATAATCTTAACTTTAGCTACACCAGGCTAAGCTAGCAAAGCTATGCATTCATGTGCTCAAGTGAACCTCCAAACAAATTTTGGCTAAACATATTTAGTCACTAACTATGTAGATTATTGTTAGCTGTTAACATTTCTCAAACTCTAAAGATTTGCCAAAGAAATCCACCTCAGAAAGCAGTGGGAGATAACTTAGACGGGATTTTGAGAAAGCTGTCCTGTGATGTGTGCCATGCTAGTTTGATAACGGATGCTGTAGCGACATCATATGATCAAAGCTACCACTTGCTCACATTAAAAAACAAAGGAGATTTGATGATTCCTTCTGAGGGTCCAGTCAAGGTGGTCAAAGTAGCTGAGCGTGTTATCCGGCAGTCGACATGAGGGCAGGCTGTCAGTGTATCTTTGATCAATCGGTTTGTTTGGGATGAGATTAGTTCAGATGATGTGTTTTTTCTCAAGGAGCACATTGAAGGAAACACAGTTTGAAATTGACAACCATCATTTCATGAATTTGGCATCTACCTATATATGTCTATGGTGCAAATCATAGATATATATAGATAGACGCCGCATTCACTGTGTTGCCCAGTCGAAACGATACGTCAGAGCATCCGCCTTATTGCGAGTGGCAGAAGTGCCATTTAAACTAATACAGGTAGGTGTGGAAACCGGGTTTTCTGATGAAAAAACAATAATGTTTAAAACAGTATCGTTTACATA
The DNA here is from genome assembly GCF_016835505.1 of Polypterus senegalus. Lineage (NCBI taxonomy): Eukaryota > Metazoa > Chordata > Cladistia > Polypteriformes > Polypteridae > Polypterus > Polypterus senegalus. The sequence continues at coordinate 140,682,310 of NC_053163.1, read as the reverse complement.
CATCAGATTTTGGCGAATCATTTAAATGCAATTATTTATATCCATTTATACACTAATAATGGCAATTATTAAATAATAATAAATTATTATTATTATTATTATTAAATAATTCTTCCCATATAAGTAACATTTCTCAGACTGCCTTCTTCCATCTCTGAAACATTTCTAGACTTCGTTTATTGGTTAATGCCCGAGTCACCTCACGTAAAGATTACTGTAATGCTATTCTATCTGGCATCCCACAAAAACTTACCCATCGCTTACAACTTCTGCTGCCAGAACCTGTTGTTCTAAATCCACTGAACATATCCCACCTATTCTCTCTCAACTTCACTGGCTCCCTGTTAACTACTGAATACAATACTAAATACCGCTCTTAACATTTAAAGCTCTCCACAACCTCACTGATCTCCTCCAGACTTGCACTCCTCTCGCTCACTCAGATCCTCCCCTGCAGCTCGACTTTCTGTACCACACATCAGACTCAGTGCTGTGGGAGCTCGAGCGTCTCTCATGGTGCTCCTCGACTTGGGAATTCTCTTCCCTCTCATATCCGTCAGCTTGATTCAATAACACATTTTAAAACTGCCTTCAAAACTTATCTTTTCAAACTGGCATACCAATTGTGAATTTTGCATTGTTACTGCCAGTTATCTTTGTTTATTTGCCAATTATTGCATTTTGATTTATAATTTGTTTGTTTTAATTTTATTAATGTTGTTTAATTTTATTATAATTGTAAGGTGACCTTGAGTGCTAAGAAATGTGCCTATTAAATAAAATGTATTATTATTATTATTGAGATGAAAACTTGACCAATGTCTGAAAGTCAAAATAGTAAGACTGCAACTGGTAGTCTGGTCTTTCTTTTAACAGTGAAATGATACACTCAATGACAAAATAAAAAAATGTTATTGTATAATAATTGGCTTAATTTCTGAAAACATTTCACTCATTCCTGTGCTATATAAATAAATGTTGATTGATTGATGTCTCTCTCTCTCTCTCTCTCTCTCACACACACACACAATATGGTTACTTAAATATATACAGAATAAGATCTAAAATCCTTGAAACAGAACTGTCTTACATGGCTTTTTCCGTGTGTTGCCACTCTGTAATTTGAGAGTTTTCAGTCTGGCAATATGGTGCAGCCTTAGTTTGAGTAAGACAGACACAACTAAACACATGAGCATAAAATGATGGTTGTCAATTTCAAACTGTTTCCTCAATATGCTCCTTGAGAAAAAAAACATCAAGTTTGAGAAATGTTAACAGCTAACAACAATCTACATAGTTAGTGACTAAATACGTTTAGCCAAAACGTTGTTTGGAGGCTCACTTGAGCACATTAATGCATAGCTTTGCTAGCTTCGCCTGGCGTAGCTAAAGTAAAGATTATAAAACGGGATTTTCAAATAGCCAAATATAACCAAAACAATTGTTCAGCCTTACCTATGAAATGTAATCCCCCGGGATCTGGTTTGGAGCGTACAGCGGTTTGTAAAATCCCAAGAAGAACATGTGTAAGGAATCTTATCCATTACTTCACGCCACAGCAGTGCCACTCGCAATATGGCGGCGACGTTGACGTACGATTGGGCTGGTCATGAGGCGTCTAGTTATTCTATGTCTATGGTGCAGATGACCGCTCCAGAGTACAAGTTTGAGCGGACCGGGCTAAACCATTTTGGCTGAAAATGCCGGGAGCACGGAATGCAATAGAGTCTGCCTCCATGGCGACGCTGTTCAAAAAACAAGGAAACGCCACAATATTTAGTTTATAAAATCTCATTGAAAACGTGTACAATTATGTACAATTATGTTCTAATATTCTGAGGGCCTCTGTCAGTCAGAGGCTCTCGTAATCGTCCTACCTTTCCCCCTCTCTACAGCGCCACTGCACTCACCTGAAGTCGCTATTAGCCCGTTCGACAAAGAGCACAGCAAAAATTAACGGGATATTATGCCATGCATTAAAACTAGAATTTTCATTTTGGTTTTAATATGAAAAGAAGGAAATTACTGTATTTGTAGCAGCACGTTTCGCTTGCAGAAAAAAAAACTTTTTCTGATTTTTGTTAACTGTTAGCAAAGGAATGAGGCGGCGGAAACATCTTGTGTGTCTTGTACATTGTACGTAAACGTAGCTGGTTTGTCTGAGCTCTGCTGCCTAGCATTTTAAACCGCAATGATATAAAAGTCAGGATAATTAAACCAGATCAATGCATTTGCTAACTCGTTGAATCCAAAACTGGCACGTATATAAAATACATGTACCTCACGTACGCCATTCAAAACGTGGAGACGCAGGTCCTTCTTCATATATAGCGCCTCTTCACCCGTTTATCTCCGTTAAGCATTAAACATGGACATGGTGCAGGTGTATCGCACTACAGGAAGGCACATGCGATCGATGGTACCCTGTTACAGGTTTTATTCCGATCTGGTGCCCTGTCCTGTCGGGACAGTCTCCTAAAACATGAAAAGCTAAGCGGGTTCTGAAATGGACATACCCTGTACAGTATACATGATTTTAATATCGATAGATAGATACTTTATTAATCCCCAAGGGGAAATTCACACAGCCGTACATAACAGCAAAACAAGAATGCGGCGAGATTCCCTGAAATATGTTCCAGTGTGGTGCTGAGGTGTCACCCGCTGCATTTGGGTCCCAATCAGGTGCTTCGTCGTGTGTGTATGGTGAGGCAACGCGCTATCCGCGCATGCTCTTAACCTTTCTCTTTCCCTCTGTCTCTCCCGATCAGGCGCACTCTTAATATACTGGTTCTAAAGTGCCACTTAACTGGGTACTGTGGTTCCTCGCTGAACGATTGTTCGGCAAAGAACTGTTTTATTCCGGGAAAGGTTCCATATGAAGTTGTTTTTTCGTGCTTTGAAAGGGTTCTTAATACGTGGACAAAACAGAAATCCTTCATGTATAGTAGACTGGCGGAATACAACATACGAAGAAAACCTAAACGTGCCCTGTATTAGTGTATACGGCAAAAGTCCGTTTAAAAATCAGGGACAAATCACAAATCTGTTGTCATCAGATGTGTAGCTTGTTGCGGATATAAAGAATGATTCTTCACGTGGAAGGTTATTTTTGAGCCAAAAGTGGTCCCCCCTATTGCATGACTCTGAGAACAAAAAAAAAAAAAAGTGCAGAATCTTCTTTTTACTCAGTTTCGTTTTACGGACTTAGAAAATCCTTGAGCGCAATGAAGCTCGTAAGAGGCCGTGCACTACTGGAATCTCGCGTTTGTTTTAAATGGCAACAGCAGTCCAGCTTGGTTAGTAGCATTTTGAACCATGTACTGGCAAACAAATCTGTTGTTCATATTCAGGCTTCTAAATCCCGCAAAATATATGGCGTGTAGTGTTTGAAAACATTAAAATGTAAGTATAGGTTGCCTCTTTATTTTTAGTTGTTTATGGTACAGCTTACTAAAATACAATACAGACTGAAGAATTAATAAGCATCCATAATAACTGCTAAAGAATGCAAACCAAGCGGTGCCAGGACCATACAATACTGATTATAAATGTAGCTGAGCTCAAGCAGGGCTTTAAGACAATCGAGCTTTTCACTGCCAGGAGTAAATTCGAAAGGTCAGCTGAATGGATTTGCATGATTTTATCTACGCCAGGCACAGCTACATTCTGAACAGATTGATTTTCAATCGTTTCCGGAATTACGGGTTATTAAGATTTGATGAAGTAGGTATACCCTGTTTGATTCCGCTTTAAAACTGTCATTTTATAAGGGAGGGAGATGGAATTTATTAATTCTATCATACTTTCATTTATAAGCACATTTCCTCGACCCCATATGCAGAGGGTCCCTTATTTCAATCAATGCCCACCTGGATCGCTCTCCCTAAAATCATTAAAAGCATTCAAACCTCAATCTTTCACATTTTTAAATATATCCTAAAGTAGCCGCTTCCAGCAAAACAGAGAACCGGTGTGGTGGTTAAGCACGTGGACGTCAAACCCTGAATCGGACCACTGACACCGTGTGACCATGAGCGTGAAACTTCACCTGCCTGTCACTCATTAATGACATTTTGTGGTTCTTTATTGGGTCGCGTCTTGTTCACTAAAGCACCATTTCATTCTGGACAGGGTTCTCTGCATTTGAAGCTGATTCTTTGTGCTTTGAAAAACTTTCTAATATGTTAAATGTTTAATGCCCGGTAGGCTACCTGGCAGAACAGTAGCAGATTAAGAAAACCTGCACTTAGTCGGTGTTACTGCATGCAGCAAGCGTCCCTTTCACATCCTGATTTATTGATATTTCATAGATCTGTTCGTATCTAATCGTGGTTATTTACGCTATACGGAGCATTTTACGGATTCAGATTAATAAAGATTCTTTCTGGAACCTTCATGAGGATGCGTCTTTTGAGAACCAAAAACGGTTGTCCCTATGGCATCGCACTGAAGAAACAATCTGGCGCCTTTATTTTTAAGAATTGTGCCCCGACTGGAAAAACAAAAGAAACGTGCATCTCAAATGCTGTAAGCTGGATAAAGGCATCAGTCAATTAACAGTAACAATAAATCAACAGGCGACATTTAGCCAGAATGGATGAAAGAAAGGAAGAATGAAAGAAAGTCACCTCGAATACCAAGCCGGTCTTTTTGATTAACGTCACGGTTAAGGCCAAATTTCTTATTCCTTATTTATTATTCACCCTCTCATCTTCCAAGCTCTAAATGGAACTCTTCCTGCAGAAATGGAGACTAAAACAAGGACCCCCACTCACTCGAAGTGGATACCAGTTTATTTACAAGACACATACGCATTTGGTCACCAATCAAACAAACTCCAAGTATTTGAACTTCAGGAGGAAACCCGGGGAAACGGGGGGGAGAAGAGGCGACATTTCCACAAAAGGCAATCCATCTGCACCGTACATGCGTCTGGAATCGTCCTGATACAGACCTCCGGAAGAAAGCCGCTAAATAAAAAAATAAATAGATAAAAAAAAAAAACGCCACCACACCACCAAAAAAAAACCCCAAAAAAACTGTAAGGCTTGCAGCCATAATACCAGTGGATATTTATTCTCATGTACAACAAAAAAATAAAAATTATATGTATTGCTAATTCCAATGCGTAAACAAAGCCATACACAGAATCAGACGATCTTCTTGGACACAAAGAAGCAGTTATTTAAAAGCAAACAGAATGAATTTCTATCACCTTTCATCGTAAAAGCAGGTTTTGAAGTGTTGTGCGTTTTTTTTAAATTTTAAAATACTCCACCCACGCCGCTGTTTAAGAGTTATAAATAACTTTGTTTTTTACTTCTTGTGAATTAAAATAGCGTACCTCAAGTGGTTGTAGCGGTGGAGGTGCCAAATATACCCAGCAGGATAAATGAATTCCAGAGTGTCCCGTCAGCGGCAAGCCCTGCGTCCCCAATACCAACTCTTCTATCAGACTTGTCCAAAGTTGCTTTTCTTTTTCCTGTCTTCTTTTTTTTAATTCTTATCTTACGGGTACACTGGGCGGAGGAATGGCCAATATGCGACTCCCAGGGCATCCTGGCCAATCGAAAACAGGCTTTCGCGAAATAGGGCGGGACGCTTAAGAGAAAGGAAAACAACGTAAATTGTTCCAAATATTACCCAGGCTTCGTGATTTCTAGGATCTGGTGACGAGCGCAGACACGCAAACTCAGAGAGAAAAAGATAAAAGCTTCTTCGTCTGCTCTTTTATGAATTAACACTGAAAGGAAGCGCGCAGCAGCAGCAGCAGCAGCAGCAGATGCGCAGGAAGTCGAAGTGTGTGCAGGTTAACCACGGCACGTGTCACCTGCGCGCCTTTGATCAGTGCCGCTAGGAGTCCACTTAGGAGGAGTGGTGGCGCAGTGTGGATGCCTGGCACTGAAAAAAATCTTTTTTGAAATGATTTAAATTTGAATTAATCAATAAAGGTAAGTGGTCACACGACTTTTTCAAGTAAACCCACAAATGTATAAATACGTTTTATTTGCCAGCTGTGTTTTAGTATTATCAGCTCAATTATTTTGAGCAGTGTTTGCGTTAAGTCATTGAAACACACTAAAAAATATAATTGTTTTCATGTCACGTATTTCCATCTAAATAAATTAAGCAAATTCTACCTAAAATAAAAACGCTGTGCTTGCTTAAAATATTTAAGGTCTTTTATTTTAACACGATGAATATATTTAATTCAAACCTAGATTAAATCAGTTAAACTAAAATACAATAAATTAAATAACTGGGTGCAATAAACACTAAAATACCCACTTACAATAGAATACGAAACACTTATTAATTTATTTCGGTTAATTGTACTTTCCACAAAATCATAACACTAATTGCTATGCTGTATTGGAAGAAAATAAAAAAATGCGTTTTGCGTTGAATGATGCGTGACAAGTTTGCCAGTGTATCAAAAATGTACCATGAATCAGCTTCCATACCACACCAAACGATGGAAATTCAGACCAAAATCAATTTACAAAAAGACTTGACCTTTCATTACAACTGTTCAAAGGTGAGGGGACGCAATAAGGTGGGTGGAGCTTTATGCAAAAATAGGGTAGTTATTTGCATATAACGCGTTTGTCTTAAGTTAAATCAACTTAATTCAACCATGTTTTGGGAAAATTTGAATATTATGTTTTGAGGAATAAAAAAGTGTTGATTTTGAGTAAGAGTAACATGAAGTAATAATAAACAATAGTCTCTGAGGCAGATTATGTTTCCACTAAAAGAAAAAAACGTAATGTCTTTGCTTCAACATGAACTAATTGTGTTAATGTGACATCGGAGAGATATTTGTCAGTGTCACTAGAAAAAGCTACAAAACAGCAGCAGACATGATTATTTTAAATTATTTTACATTGAGTAATCTTAAATGAGACGCATAAAGTAAACATCGCTCTGTAAACATTTATTTTCAATGAACTACGAGATTTTGTTTGAATCCTGGCCTGGGTTGAGTCTTTATGGTGTTCACGTACACTCTTAAAAATCAAGATGTCAGAGCAGCTCTTCAGAGCAATGCCATATAGGGTTTTGGTTCCCAAAAGACCCACTGGAATGAAGGCTCTAGAATGAATCTTAATTTATTTACATCCATAACAGGCTCCATATAGTGAATATCCGGGAGTAGAAGATAACAGATTTGTGAATTTCCAGTGGGTTAGGATTTCCACAAGACGTGCTGCATATGTACAGTAATACAGGCCAAGTCCAGGTTTTTTTTAATCTGTTAGGTAGCCTACCATACTTTAAAGATTTCAGTGTTTTTCTGCCTATTAGGAAGTTTTTCAAAGCAGAAAGAATCAAGTCCATATGCAAAGAACCCATCCCAGAATGAGATGGCACTTTGTCAAGCAATAGTTGTACGAAGAACCACACAACCCAGTAAAGAACCATAAAGTGCCATTAAAGAACCAGGATTCCTAAAAGAGTAGGTGCGTCTCCATGTATTTCCACCACCCAAGGTTAATTTCCTTGGTGTGATTGTGTGCAATGAAGGCCGCACTGTCTAAGGACGGTTCCTTGATAGCACACCCGCGGGACCTTAAACTTGGAATAAGAGGATTTGGAAAATGTACAGACAGAGAAAGAATGTGAGCAGATGAAATAACTTGGCTCATTAGTAATATTTTTTTTAGCAGAGTTAAATTTGGGGATTGAACTAGCAGCATAGTTGCTATTGTATAGTGCCTTTCTGTGGCTAACAGCTCAGACTTTATCAGTTTATTTAATTAACTCCCAATTACAAAATGCGGCAGCGAATTAGCATTGTATAGTGCCTTTTAGAAACACCCACCTACAGTTCCCTAAAGGTACACACCAAACGCACTCGAGATAACATTCATTTCAAAGTGTATGTTGTCAGACATTCAGGCCTAGGGCCTGCAAGCCAACAGTGTGGTGTCATAGCCAAGGCTATGGACTTTATACTCTGATGTTGTGGGCTCAAATCGTGCTTCTGACACTGTGTGGCACCATGAGCCAGCCACTTCACCTGCCTATTTTTCAGTTGTAAACCACAAAAGAAATAACCTGGGTTCAAATTCCAACCTGATCACTACCTGAGTGCATTTTGAATGTTCTTCCTGTGTCCTCCAGATATTTCTGTTTTCCTCCCACATTTCAACAATGTTCAAGGGTTGGCATGTGCTTGAAGGCCTTGTGATGGACTGGTCTCCCATCCCAGACTGGTTTCTGCCTGGTTCCCACTGCTGCCTGAACTGGATTGTGTTAATAATAGACTATACACATTTGTAATTGTGTGCCACCTGTAATGTTTATAACATAAGAATTTCACAAATTACAGGAGAACATTCCATCTGTACAGCTTATTCAGCTCACTAACAGCTAAGAAGTCCTGTTATGGCATCCAGACATCTTGTAAATGCTGGCAGTATCTCAGCTTCAGACTCATGACTCAGTAATTTGTTCCATTTAAATGGTAACCATAAGGCTAGCCGGTGGTTAATGGTTTCATTTTAATATTTAATGCAGCAGTTCAGAACTGGCGAGAGATGCAGCCCGTGCTTACTGACCAGACTTGTGCCATCTGTCATGTTTAACCGGCAATTATAAGGACAAGAGGTGAATCACCCTTTAAGAACAAGAATAGAAGGAAAGGAATGAGAATTATCAATCCATCCTTACTATAGCTTTTAGCAGGCAGTGTGGTGGTCGATGCACCAAAGGCGTGTGGTCTACTCCATAAATGTTTGAGACCACCCCCCTCCACTCCCATGTTAAGGCCAACTCAATAGACACATTTCTAGTCTTACCAATGTGTGGGCTTATTATGGCATCACCTAAATCTGACATCTAAAACACATTCATGTGAAAAAGTAAGTGCACCCTGTTTTTTTTTGTTTCTTTTTTAACTTATGTGCACATATAATGATTTCATATTCATTTAACAAGCATCCTTATCTTTAGATAAAGATAATGTATTTGTAAAAACAATGAAAATTTGAAATGTAAATGTAACCGAGACACTTAAGCCTTAAATTGAATATCAGGTCAGGTCAGGTAGAGGAGCATGTGCTGGTACAACACATTGGTGCACCCACCACACAATGAAACAGCTCGGGATCCTAGTTGGTAACCCCCCAGTCAGACACATGGTCCAGTCCCACCCTCCAATAATAACCATCTGTTTGCCGCAGCCAGGTTTTACATGGGTGTCCCCTTGGCCTGGTCTAACCACTCGGGTTCTAAACAATGAGGAACCAAGTGAGGTGGACCACTCTCGGGGAATCGCGCCTCATGGCCGTAGTGCCGTAACTGACACTCCCTCACAATGCAGGTAATGTGCCTCATTCGGGACTCCATGAGCAACACAAAGTCAAGCCAACCGTACCCAAAGATTCTCAGAAGAGACACAGTACCAAATGAGTCCAGTCTTCATCTTCATCCATGTCTCGCAATCACATAGCAAGACAGGAAGCACCAGGACTTCAAAGACTTGGTCCTTCATCCTTTGTCCAAAGATATCAGGAGCGCCACACACCCCTGTCTAGCGACCTCATTACCTCCCATGCTCTCCCAATCTGTCTACTGACTTAATAGGTAGAGTCACCAGAGACATGAATGTCACTGCCAAGGTAAGTAAACCTCTTGACAAGGTCGATGCTCTTGCCGCAGACAGACATTCTGCTGATAGCTGTGCCTAAGAGGTCATTAAAGGCCTGGATTTTGGTTTTTATCAAGACAATCACAAGCTCAGACACACAGACTCCTCGCTCAGTCTCTTGAAAGCCCCAACCAGAGCCTCCATTGACTCAGCAAAGATCACAGCATCATCAGCAAAGTCAAGATCAGTGAATCTTTCTTCACCAACAGATGTTCCCCACAGCCACTGGACCCCACGATCCTCCCCAACACCAGTCCATGCAAGCACTGAACAGAGTAGGAGCAAAAACACACTGCTAACGAACCACAGAATCAACTGGGAAAAATGCAGAGGTTCTGCCTCCACTCTGCACAGCACTCACAGTACCAGTGTACAGGTCAACCATGATATCCAGCAACCTTGAGGGGAATCCTGCAAAGTCTCAGGATATCCCACAGGGCAGCTTGATCAGCTGAGTCAAACACTTTATGAGAACTGACAAAGGCTGCAAAGAAACTCTGCTGATATTCGCATTTGTGCTCAAACAGAACCCCTCAGTGCCAGGATACAGTCGATGGTAGGCTTCTTAGGCATAAAACCAGACTGCTCTGGTCGCAGGTAGGTGAGTAAGTGATCAAAGATTCTATTGAGGGCAACCCTAGCAAGAACCTTACCCAGCACCAAGAACAGTGTTATCCCCCTGTAGTGGCCGCAATCTAGTCCCATTTCCCAGTCAGTTGGGATGACGCCCGTCTCCCAGATGGAATAGATTGTTTGCAATGCCAGAAGCACAGCCTTACCACCAGACTGGAGAAGTTCACCCCGGATGCCACAGATCCTTGCAGCCTTCCCTACCCTTAGCTGGTTCACCACCTGTGCAATCTCAGTGAAACTCAGTGGGTGGTTCACAGCAAATGGGAGGATCAGCCTTAAGGACTATAGACCCAGAGATATCCAATGTCCTAGCCAGAGAATCAACTTGAACAGCTGCTCAAAGCAACCAGCTCAATGTGTCACAACTGCAGTGTCATCTGTAAGGACCATTCCATCAGCCTCCCTGCCTGCAACTCTCCGAGGAACAGATTCAGATGTGCGTAATGCTTTAATTCCTCAGTAAGCAGGACGTGGGTCGCTAAACCATAGATGGTGTGTCACCTGCTCACAGATTCCATTAACAAATGCCTCCTTATCTGCCCTCAGAGCCCTCGTAGCCGTCCTTCTCAGTTCCCAGTACAGATCAGAGTTGCCATCAAGCGATGCTCTGCAACTCCTCTCTTGACGATATCCAGAGTGCCCTTCGAGATGAAACACCTCCTTCAGAGAACACCACCAACACCAACACAACTCTCAGTAACATTCAAGGTCTTGTCATGGAAGGTCTCTCACATCACATTAGGATCAACAATCACACCCAAGTCTACAAGTTCCTCTCACAAACTGTGTATAAACTCATCAGAAACAGCCTGATCTTGGTGTCTGGCCAGGTACAGCCTCATTCTAGAAGATGGGCACCTACTGGATCTAAGCTGGATCTTCAGAGTAGCAACAACAAGTCTGTGGTCAGAATTCATAAACTGGGCATTTCTGTAAACCCTGCAGATCTGTAGGAGCCTCCAGCATCTGCCCACAAGGATGTGATTGATCTTCTTCACCGCACCACCAGTACTGATGTATCAAGTCCAACGATGCAGCTCAGGGTGCTTGAACCAGGATCCAGCAATTCGCAGCCCCTTACCTTTTGGAAAGTCAAGTAACATAGAGCCACTTTCACCATGGTCACTAGACCCATGAGGACCGAGACAATCCTCATAGCTAGCCCTGTCAGGGCCGGTGGTTGCATTGAAGTCACCCATGACCAGAAGAGTGTCATCTCATGGGCACCCATCAACCACTGAGCGAGTTGGAAATAAAATGTCTCCCTCACTGATACATCACTCACCATGTTTGGAGCATACACTGAGACAACAGACAAGGCACCCAGAAAGTCTCATAATACGTTTGTTGAAAAGAGTGACGTTGGACCCCATTGGAAGGAGCCGATTCGCCACAGCAACAGCTATTCCCCGAGTATGACAGCCTTCAGAGTGACCAGGCCAATAAAAGTTGTACCCACCTACAGAGATCTGGCCAGTCCCAGGTCTACACAACTCAGAGAGTGCTGCCACTGAAATGCAGAATTTATGAAGCTCCTCTGACAGCAGAGGAAGATGATCACTGGAGAAACAAGACGTTCCACTCTCCTACCCAGATGGGCCCCCTCAAATTGGGACCCAAATGCAGCCATTTAGCACGCAACGCCTCAGCACCACTCCAGTTCCGATCTCCAAAAGGCCTGACCCCATTGGCTTTCCAACGGTTTCAACTCTTCTGGTGATGAGGCCCCTAAGGGCTTTTCCCCCCATCTCCTTCAAAATGCGAGCAGCCTTCCTATAGGCGGCTGCAGCAGACCTACTCCCATGGACAGCAGAAAGGAGTCCATTCTGATGTTTCACAGAAGCGTGAAGTTTTCACAGTGGCTGGAGTGACATCCCTGCCACCAGCCCCCATGTTTTCCCTTCAAGTTGGAAGACCGCACCACTTGCAAGGCCGGATAGAGTTTAACATCATAACCAGGACCATACCTGGGAAAATGGAGAGTCGCATTTCCAGGTTAATGACATAAGGCGCTTATGGGTTCAAATGCGAACAATTACAGATTCAGGGAATAAGTCCATGAAAAGGACAAATGTGGATTGATTACTGGCAGTAGAATTAAATGCATTTTATGCTCGTTTTAAGAATATTAATCATCCAGCTGGCAGTGACATCAATGTCCTATCATGAAGCAGTGATGATAGAGATGAACCTGTGATCACCCTCTTAGCGTGAGATGTACGTAAAGCTGTTGAGCATGTGTATGTCAGGAAAGCTGCAGGTACTGATGGCATCTCTGGGCGTATTTTGCATTGCTGTGCTGATCAGCTTACTGAAGTTTTTACTTTTATCTTCAACTAGCTGCCTCCATTGGCTTCATCCACGTAGAAGTGAAACAGGACAGCAAGGAGGGCCCTGCCTGGCTCCCTACTCCTGATGTCACGCTTCCCCCTCCCCTCGGCCCACGGCCTCTGTCTCCGATTAGCGTGAATATATTGCTCCTGCAAGTGAACTATGATTCTTAGCATGATGAGAGAAATCATAAAATCAACCGGAATGTTCAAGCAAATTCTAGAAAAAAGCCCAAGCAAAATCCGTTAAGTAGTGCTCTCGTTCACTACCTAAGTGGATGTAAGATATAACCCTATGCTGGCTCGTGAGTGAGGAAGGCCCTGCCCAGCTCCCCTCGGCCCGCTGCGTCTCTCTTAGATTTGCGCAAATAAAGTGAACTCTGATACTTAGTGCAATAAGAGAAGTCGCAAAATCAAACGGAATGTTCATGCAATTTATAGAAAAAAACCCGATCTAAATCCGTTAAGTAGTTCCGTCATGAAAAGTGGACAGACAGACAGGCGTTGTATTTTATATAGAGAGATGAGTCGCTAGCTCAGCTCATGCTTGAAAAGATCCACCATAATCCCAGAAACAAAATATAATAATCCCTCTTACCTAATCGTCCTGTCGCCCTAACATCTGTAGTCATGAAAGTGTTTGGGAGGCTTATTAAAAATAATATTTGCCCCTCCAACTCCAGCTCCATTGATCCTCTGCAGTCTTTACACCACCCTAATAGGTCAACAGAGGTTGCTGTCTCCCATGTGTAGCACACCACCCTTACACACACAGACAGAAAAGCTGGAAATTATGCTAGACTGGTGTTCAATGGCTACAGCTCAGCCTTCAACAAAGCTAGACCTCACAGACTTTTCACTAAGCTGAAGGACCTGAACATACACCTCTCTGAATGGGTACCAGGCTTTTTGACGGACAGAGCACAAGTGGTCAGAGTTGGAAAACAACATCTCTGACACCATCATTGTTAACACTGGAGTCCCACAAGGATGTGTTCTAAGCCCCCCTGAAGTACTCTGTATACTGTATAGCCATGACTGTGCAGCCACATTCCGCTCCAATTCTTTAACAAAGTTTGCAGATGACACTGTGGTGCTGGATCTCATCTCAAATAATGATGAAGGAAGTAGAGGAACCTGGCTTCATGGAGTCAAACAAAGAGCCTACAGCTAAAGGTCAGTAAAGCCAAGCAGCTAGTTGTGGACATCAGCAGGAAGCAGCAGCAGTCCTACACCCCGCTATACATCAATGGGATTGCAGGGGAGAAGGCAAACACCTTCAAATACATTGGAGTTAATATCTCAGAGGACTTGTGGTGGACTTTACACACACAAGCACTGGTACCATTTGAGGCAGTTGAGGAAATTTAGGATATCCTCACTGATACTTAATACTTTCTATACAGGGGCTATAGAAAGAAAACGAACCAAGAGCATCACATCCTGGTATGGCAGCTGCTCAGCGCAAGACCATAAAGCCCTGCAGAGTAATTGAAACAGCAAAGCGTCCCACCAGTTGTGGTCTGCCCCCCATAGGACATTTACAATTGGAGATGTAGAACCAAAGCTATCAAAATTAATAAAGACCCTTCACACTTCATGAACCGCCTGTTCAGCCTATTGAAATCAGGCAGACGTTTCTGTAGTCTTATGGCCTAAACTGGGGGACTTTAAAAGAGCTTCTACCCTCAGGCCTTAAGACGTCTTAGTCAGGACATGCCACTGCTGTTCAACTCTTATTTATCCAAGTAATTTTTTTAATCACTTATTCATATAAGCTTTATCAAGTTTTATAACACACTGGTGAGGCCTCATCTTGAGTACTGTGTGCAGTTTGGGTCTCCAGGCTACAAAAAGGACATAACAGCACTAGAAAAGGTCCAGGGAAGAGCAGCAGGGCTGATTCAGGGGCTACAGGGGATTTGTTATAAGGAAAGATTAAAAGAGCTGAGCCTTTACAGTTTAAGCAAAAGAAGATTAAGAGGTGACCTGACTGAAGTGTTTAAAATTATAAAGTGAATTAGTGAAGTGTTCTACATTGGCCCTAGTGTGTGCTTGGTGTGTGGGTGTGTTTGTGTGTGTCCTGCGGTGGGTTGGCACCCTGCCCAGGATTGGTTCCTGCCTTGTGCCCTGTGTTGGCTGGGATTGGCTCCAGCAGACCCCCGTGACCCTATTCGGATTCAGCGGGTTAGAAAATGGATGGATGGATTAGTGAAGTGGTTATTTTAAAATGAGTTCATCAAGAACATGGGGACACAGTTAGAAACTTGTTAAGGGTAAATTTCACACAAACATTAGGAAGTTTTTCTTTACACAAAGAACGATAGACACTTGGAATAAGCGACCAAGTAGAGTGGTAGACAGTAAGACTTTAGGGACTTTCAAAACTCGACTTGATGTTCTTTTAAAAGAATTAAGTGGGCTAAGTGGCTTCTTCTCATCTAGATTGTTCTAATGTTCTATTAATGCCCCTATCATATTCTCTATTTACGTATTTGTATCTACATTATCTATTACTTATTACTCTAATGCACAGTTTGTTGAGGTAATCGGGCTTACATTTCACTGCACATCATATGCGTATAATAATGCATGTGAAGAATAAAAATGAATCTTAAATCTTAAAGGAACGAAGTCTCCTAAGGAAGAAGAGATTGCTCTGCCCATTCTTCTATAGTTTCTTTGTGTTCTGAGACGAGTCCAGCATGTCATTAATGTAGACCCCCAGGTACTTGTAGGAGTAGACCACCTCTACATCTACTCCATGACATAGTGGCTCTTTGGTGCGGAGGAAGCCAATAAGCAGTTCCTGGGTTTTTGCTGATGTTAAGATCCAGACAGTTTTATTTGCACCAAGAAACAAAGTTCTCCCCCTGACTCCTCTCCTCTGTCTCACCCCCCCTTAGTGCAGAGCCATCTGAGAGTTACCGAATTTTGACAGTTTTACCCCTTTAGTGGGCACTATTGGAAGTGCTTTTTTTGAGACTTGAGTGGTTTGGAATGCAGCTTAACTCTGAAGGACCAGGAGAACTGAGCTGCTGTGACTGAGGCTTGAACAAGACGCCACATGGTGGCAAAGACAAGGGTATGATGAGTCACGGGCAGAAGCAGAACTGCTGCATTCTGGTGCAGTAGGGGGTGGCATCCACCTTGTATGGCGATGTATAAATCAGCGTTTCTCAACCATTAAGTATTTGCGACCCGAGTTTTCATAACAGTTTTAATCGCGCCCCCTAACGTTTTTTTGAAAGGAGCCCACTAATATCAATTTGTTCTTTCTCAATTAATGATATATCATAGATGCATATTTTATTATACCTACTTAACTTTTATCGACATTTATCTAACTCTATATTTATTTTTCTAGTACTGTATCAGAATTTAGTTTAAGTTACTTTGTTTTGGTTTCAAAAGATGTATTTTTCATATTTTCGATTCTTCTTTTCTTTTTTTCACATCTTCGCGCCCCCCTTTTTGTTAATTCATGCCCCCATAAGTGGGCTCACCCCACAGTTTGAGAACCACTGGTATAAATAAACAATATCATTGACCTGGGTTCGCTTCCCGGGTCCTCCCTGCGTGGAGTTTGCATGTTCTCCCCGTGTCTGCATGGGTTCCCTCCAGGTACTCCGGTTTCCTCCCATAGTCCAAAGACTTGCAGGTTAGCTTGTTTCCTGCCTTGTGCCCTGTGTTGGCTGGGATTGGCTCCAGCAGACCCCCGTGACCCTGTAGTCAGGACAGCGTTTCTCAACCTTTAAGTATTTGCAACCTGAGTTTTCATAACAGTTTTAATCGCCCCCCCCTAAAATTTTTTTGAAATGTAGATGCATATTTTATTATACCTACTTAACTTTTATCGACATTTATCTAACTCTATATTTATTGTTCTAATATCAGAATGTAGTTTAAGTTCATTTGTTTTGGTTTCAACAGATGTTTTTTTCATATTTGTGATTCTTGTTTTCTTTTTTTCACATCTTCGCGGCCCCTTTTTGTTACTTCGCACCCCCCTATGGGGGCCCGCCCCACAGGTTGAGAACCACTGAGTTAGGATATAACAGGTTGGATAATGGATGGATGGATTACTACCATATTAATAATAATAATAATTCTTTGCATTTATATATTGAATACAATAAGTTGAGAATTATTAGCAAATTGAATAAATAAGCACACATCCTCCTTAAATGGTAATGTTCCACATTCCAGCCACGCCCACATCTGACCCCGCCCATCCCATTTTCTGCCGTGAGGTGTATTTGCCCTCATACACACGCACACACACACACGACTGCAGACCTGACACTATTTTGCTGTGAAGAGTGGCTCTCAAACAAGTAAAAAGAGGAAGATGAAATAAAAATATACAAGTTGAAGTGGCCACTTTTAAGGTAAAGTTGACATGGGAAGGAAACTGAAGTCGCGCAGAGTGTTTTAAGATCAGATAAGTTTGCAGATTGAACCAATGCTTTTCAATGGGCGATTTTTACATTTCAAAAACATGCACAGCGCTGTTGTGTTTCAACCAGGGGTCCAACAAGCCAGGCTGGGGTTCAAATTCATGTTTTAGGTTTTGTTCATTTTTGTTTCTTTTATTTCTTTTGTTAGTGATTTGCTTTATTTATTTTTTGTTTGTTTTTGATTGTGTCTATATATGTAAACTGCCCGTGTTATGTTCGGTGTGTTTTGTAGATGGTCCCCCAAGAGGGGGGCTACCTGACAATCACTACCCCCTATCTCCCATAGTTTCTGGTGGTTTATTTCAGATGTGCTAGGGAGGTTTGGTGAGTTCTTTTGTGCATTTCTGGATTTTTGACCCTTTTTCACTCTTCTCTTGTTTCGGCCATTCTTTGGATTTGTGATTTGGGACTTAGTTTGCTTGGGTTGCCTTGCATTTTAGGCAACTCCGTTTTGCCTTTGTACTCCTTGGTTCTCCACAGTATTACGGATTGTGTTTGCTCATTTATCTAGCTGGGGTTTAGTGGTGTAGGCCCCTTCTAGTGGGCAATTTTTTGGGAGTGCTTGTTGGGAATTTGCACCTTGGAACAAGCACACTATATCGGGATACCTCAACAAAGATTAAGCTGTCCTGATAAATTCTCTTGAAGTGTGCCACATTTCAGCAAAATTCGTCCAGTGGGAGCCAAGTTGTTTCATGTGGGCAGACAGACAAGCATGACTATATAAGGGGCTTCTTGTAACTTTCTCTTTGACATTTTGTAAAGCACATTAAGCTAAAGTGTTTGTATGAAAATGTGCTATAGAAATAAATGTTGTCGTTATATGTGATTGTTGATTTGATAAATACAATGGAGAGGATTTGACACGCAATGGGATTTATCTCATGTGAGAGATGGCCAACCTCCTCTCAGGCTGCCAGGGTGATCAGCTTGGCAAACTGTAAGTATTTGAAAAGCCATCTCAGGTCACCAGAACATTATGGAGCAACTAGAAAAAAGACAACTGGACAGAACCCATCATGGCAGTCTTCACACTCCAAGTGCATCTCATTCAGATCCCCACAGAGAGGGGGCTTGGTGGCCAGCTGGCAAAGCTCGGCCACAATTTCACTTTATGTGGGAATTCCAGAGCCATGAGAGTATTTGTTACAAAACTGACATCATTCTGCGATTTTTGCTTTTGGTTTACATGCAGCCTTTACTTTCTAATTTACAAATTTTGTGGATAATTTCTGGTTTTATATGAGTTATAATATTTCAATTGGATAAGCAAGTCAGAAGGCAGTAGTCGGATTATTCTGAGAGGATTACGGTGCTCTGAGTTAATTTCCTTGAAGAGTAGAATATAACTTTTAAATGCATTAAACAGACGATTACAATAACTGGTTAAGTAAGTTATCAAGTCATGGATGGACGGATGGATAAATGAGTGGAATATTTTAGTGCCTAGTGGCTGTCATGAATGGGTGAAGCTGCATGTCTTACCACACAAGTGCTAGATTGGCAGCTATAAGACGGCAGCGTTACATCCCACCATTGTCTGTCTAAAGCAGATGGAGGCATGATAGACAGACAGACGGATAGATAGATAGATAGATCGATAGATAGATAGACTGATGTGAAAGAGAGTATCTTATTAATACTAAGTAGATATAAAAGACATCATATGTAAGAGCGGGTGTTAAGAATCCGCTACTCTCCTTACCAGAATTCGGCGTCGGTTCTTCTTGTCTTGCGGGCGACCTCAGTAGCGTAGCCGACTGAGTCTTCGATGTGTGGAAAGGCACAAAGAGATGGTCACCCCAGTTTTGTGGACTATTTGCCAGTTATATTTATTTCTTTAAGAACACAACTGTGGACATACCGCACTGAGCTACACAAATATCACTTCTGTGTTTTTTTCCATCTCCCTCTCTCTCTCTCCACCCACCAAATTTCTCCTCCCTTAAACAATCTATCAATTAACTTTATTGAAATTTCCTGATATGAACTCCTGCTTACAATATAATACTAGCTGTGTAAGCCCGTGCTGTAAAAAGCCCGGAATCCTAGAAATTATTGAAATCGTCAGAAAAAAATTGAAATGTAGAGATGTCAGGTAATTGAAAGGAAGTACACTGGTCATCTCTCTCCTAGGAGGATTTGTTTTGCCGACGTGCTCATATCACATGTGCAGTAGTGGCAGGAAGAAAAGTTAAAGGGATACCATTTTTGCCGACGTTAGCAGCTAAGCGGCTTTGTCTTTCTTCGGAAGTTTCGTTTTGCTGTGTTATCAGCAGCTATGTGAGTTTCTGTTTCCTCGGAGGTGGAGCCCTTACCCCGACTCCACCTCTCACTTCTGTGCCGGACAGACAGACAGACAGACAGATAGACACACACTTCCACGTGTGGATGTTTATATATAAGATGAAGTCCGTCTGTCATGCGATAATTCACTGTGGCTAGAGCACTGATCTTCTTCTTTATCGAAAGCAAACAATTATCAGGGTTAGTTATCAGGTTTGCATGTTTCTTACAGAAAACTGCTCAAGAGGTTCACAACCTCTACCGAGTGTGAGGCACATGGCTGAGGCTGTTCATAGGTAGAAGAAGAAGAACAGCAGTGCCATCTGCTTAGTGTGAAGTTACGGGATACAGAATGCACCATCGTGACAAAGACAGACCAATGGCTGTGCAGACTGCCCTGTGCTCCTGTTCTTATACCAAAATGTTCTCTACGATTGCAAATGCAGTGAGTCACACCATGATAGTGCAAAAAAAAAACAAAAAAACAAAAGAACTCCTGTGGCAACATCTTCTGAGCATCAAGCTGAACTAAGGTGGTATTTCAATGATGATGAACGAGAAGAACAATAAGTTGAAGCACACTGAATCATGCAGCAAAGCAGGACATAAGCCTGAATGTAGCAGCTGACCAATACTGTCACTCATTGATGTGCCAGACTCACTCCATGATAAAGAATGCAAGAACGACAACGACAGAGGAATGTATACAGGCCAACAAGGACATCATCAGAGATTCACATCGTCCACCTTTGCATTCCCTACATCAATGTCTGATTGAAAAACACTACTTATGAAAGCTGGATCGGCAATGTGCTCACTGCATATGCTGAAAACAAAAGAATATGTGGCCAGAATGGAAGTCTTCAGCTTTCTCTGAGGGAACCACCCAAAGACATTATGGCCTTGACACAAACTGAAAGAAGAAACTATTTACAACACATAAGAGGTATCAACAGCTCCTTAACTTTTGCATCATTGGAGCCTCTGTTGATAATTTCTCAGGAAATGGCGCATATGTCTTCACTTCCCTTTTATTTTAGGACCAGAAGTCAGCGTGTTCTGCTAGAATTGCTATAAGAGCTCCTGTGTTGGTCCAGTGGTGCCATCGATACTAAAGCGGCCATGAACTGGGTGACATGTATTGACACGTCTCTCCTGTCACACAGTGTGTGAGTAGTTGGAGTCAAGGGGAGGGGCTTAACTCAGAAGCCAAAACCCCCGTCACCACCCCACCAACCCTACTCCTTACGGCCGGTCAGGAGAGCGGTGGGCTGATTCCCGCACTGTAAATCTTCACACGGCCCCTTGTTTTTCCCACACTGCTGCTCAATCTGAGACACTCACAGTGACAGGCCTGACAATAACGTTAAACAGACCAGCCTGCCAGATGCACGTAGGGCGGCTTGTGAAATGTTCTCAGTTTAGATTTTGACCGGAATGGAAGTGAGACACAGTGAGATCAAGTTAATTATTTATTTAATCACTAAGTAAAACAAGATCCGACCGAAAATAAATTTCATTAATAGATTTACTGGTAACGATATACAGAGTGGTGGGACAGTGATTCAATGATTCAGTTGTTACTGTTGCTACCACAACACTTTAGTTTTCTTGGTTCAAAACCCATGCCTGTCATTGTCCATATGCGGTTTTCTGTTAAGGTCATGTCTCCCCCCTACATGCCCAAAAAGGCACATGTTGGGTTAACTGGCGATTCCTGGGCTGCTGAGGGTGCAGGTGTGTGAGTTAGTAGGTCCTACGATGAACTGATGTCCTGTCCAGGGCTGATTCATGCCCTGTGCCCATTGCTGCCAGGAAAGACCCTGGCCTACTGCCATCCTGAACTGTATAAAGAGGGGTTGGGAATGTTATGTCATGCGGAGGATTCGGAGCCAGGCTTTGGTTTGTATGAACTGCTGTCATAAAACTGCCTGGCTAGCATGTCATGTTTTTGGTTTTTGAAGTATCAGCAATTCAAGGCTAGTGGAGGCCTGCGTCTGGGCCGTAACACAGCAGCTCTCTGATTACCCATTTGAGAAATTATAGACAGACAGACTGGTGAATAGATAGATAGATAGATAGATAGTGTGGCAGACGGCTGGGGACCCTACCCACTCGGGATGCCTGGATGGTCCACGAGAGGGACAATACCTTCCTGGGCCACGAGAGGGCAACCGCCCTGGTCTGTTTGGGTGCCACTGGAACAGAACTGGGAAGCCCATCCCTATGGGAGGACCAGTGGCATAGCTAGGGGGGGCAAGGGGGGACATCTGTCCCCGGGTGCAGCATCCAGGGGGCGCCAAATAGATGTCATGAAATTTTAGAATTCTTAAATGCACTAAAGAGTAAATAAAAAACATTTGCATACTCAGTCCATCACTCCATCAGTATGAGGATATCTTTTTCCTATGTTTTTTGTCTCTTTCTGATTTCGAAGCACGTATTAGTTCTATATACCCAACAGACAATAATTTATCCCCTCCACTACTCTAACATGCTTGACTCCCACCCAGAAACATTTTTGACGTTATTAAACAGGTCGCGCGACTGACATGAGGCATTAGTGTATCATTGTCTAAGTTGTTGCAAACGCCATTTCTGTGTGCCAAGTGATTTGTGTTTATGTGTTTGATAGAAAATTGATTGGGCTGTGGTGAAGTATTCTAGTAGATGGCTGCAAGTCTAGACGTTTCCCCTTCATATTTTTGTACGAATAAATTGTAAGTAACGCAGTTTTTATAAATATATAATTATTTTGCTTTATAATTTGCTATATACTTTCTTTAAAATCATATTTAAAAGCGGAAAATGAATTTTTTCTTACAAAAACTAATGACTGATTTAGATTTTAAAGAACACGAGGCGGCGTTATCATTTTCGAAGACTTATATGAAATTTTTTTCTTAAAATACTATTATTTTAAATATATTTTTTAAAATTTTCTTTCCCTTCCCCATTGAATTTTGGCAAACAGGAGGGTGCGTGAAATCTTCAGTTGTCCCAAGGAGCCGAAAACCGTAGCTACTCCTCTGGGGAGGACGTGGCCACCGGCAGGGGGCGCCTGAATGTTGTTAGAACCTTGGATGGCAGCACTTCTGCCACACCAGGAAGTGCTGCCGGAAGAAATCCCAGGGGCACCCGGAGTGATTCCGGGTGCTCACCTGAAACTTCTGCCACACCAGGAAGTGTCGTTGGACAGAGCACCTGGAGCCCTTCTAGGTAATTATAAAAGGGGTCGCCTCCCTGCAGTAGACGAGCCGGAGTTGGGAGGAAGGAGATGGAGCTTGTGAGGAGGGGAGTGGAGACGACAGAGAAAGAGAGAGAAAAGAGAAAGAGACAGTGCTGTTGGTGAATAAGGCTTTGTGGTGCTGTTTATAAGTAAACATGTGTGTTTTGGACATTCTGGTGTCTGTCTGTCTGTCTGTGTCCAAGGGCTGGCTTTCCACAATAGATAGATATGAAAGGCACTATATAATAGATAGATAAACAGATATGAAAGAGATTATCTTATTAATTGTAAATAGATATAAAAGGCATTGTATAATATGATGTCTATTTGTCATGCAATAACTCACTAGAGTTAGAGCGTTGATCTTCTTAATCGAAAGCAAACAATTAGGGTAGCGGCAGCCTCTGTATCAGGGTTTGCATGTTTCTTACAGAAAACTGCTCAAGAGGTTCACAAGGAAGAAACAAAAAAGAACAGCTGCAACAACTGCCGAGTGTGAGGCGCATGGCTGAGGCCATTCATGGGTAGAAGAAGAAGAACAGCAGCGCCATCTGCTTAGTGTGAAGTTATAGGACACAGAATGCACTGTTGTGACAAAGACAGACCAATGGCTGTGCAAACTGCCCTGTGCTCACACCAAAGTGATCTTTACGATTGCAAATACAGTGCGTCACACCATGATAGTGGAAAAAGATAGACAGATAGATGTGAAAGGCACTATATAATAGACAGGTAGGTAGATAGATAGATAGATAGATAGATATAAGGCACTATATAATAGATAGATATATAGATAGGTAGATGGAAGGCACTATATAATAGATAGATAGATATGAAAGAGATTATCTAATTAATTGTAAATAGATATAAAAGGCATTGGATAATAAGAAGAAATGTGAAATTCAACATACAACCAAACCAACAACCAAAGGCAACATCTGGCATTCTCCCCACAGTGTCTGATTGGCAGCTAAAAGTAGACCTGGGAGGACAGCTGAGATTTCCACACCACATCGTATCAACAACCCAACTTCCAGACATGATTATCTTTTCAGATTCCGCCCAGCAGGTAATCATGGTAGAGCTCTGATTGCCCTGGGAAAAACACATGGAGGAGACTAATTAAAAAAAATTACAGCAGGTACCAGGTACTAGTGGAGCAGTTAGAGGTGCGGGTGGAAGACTTGCTGTAAGCCAGTTGAATTGGGCTCTCTGGACTTTGTAGGAAAATCATCAAAGCATTTAACATGCTGGGCATCATGGAAACTTCCAAAAAGAAGGCAATAAGATCTATAACAGAAGCCGCAGAGAGAAACACAGATGACTGTGGACTAAAAGGACTGATCAGTGGGTGATTGCTGCTGGGCTGCAAGGTGAGGTCTGAATATCCCTGGCTGGGTCTCCTGTGTGAGGGGATCTGATGCTGAAAGACCCGAAATGACCCAATGACCACAGGAACATCACCGATGATGCATTCCAGCACATTCTAAAATGTATCTTACACATTATAGATAGATAGATAGATAGATGGTGGTGTGGAAGTTCAAACTTTGGCCTTCAAACTCTGAGGCTGCCACTGTGTAACTGTGAGTAAGTCACTTCACCAGCGTGTGCTCCAAATGGAAGAAAACAAAATGTAACCAACTGTATCTCTCAAACGTTTCTAAGTTGCTTTGGACAAAGGGGTCAGACAAAAAATAACTAATAACAGAAATGAAAGATATTATATAGTTAACTGTACATGAGTGTGAAATGCACTTTGTAATACAGAGAAAGAGATGTGAAGAACAGTACAGAATATAGTCAGTGATAGATAGATTGCACTGTGGGTGCTGGTGGTCTTTTGGCTCTTAGATTTTGTTTTTTTTTTAAACTTCTCACCCCTGGAGGTTTTTTTTTTCTGTCCATATTAGCCATCTGACCACAGCATCAGACTTATAACAAGAGACTGAAAAACAAATCTATAAATATGGACTCCTCCTTTTCTATTACCTATATATATGTTATGCAAATGTGTTTTCTTTATTCTTATATAATATTTTTATTATTTAATCCTTCATTTTTATTGATTTCTAATTTCTTTTTTGTAACGTTATCTTTGATGTCTTATAAAGCTCTTTGCGTTACATTCTTTGTATGAAAATGGGTAACAGAAATGAACAGTGCTGTTGTTAGAAATAGATATGAAAGATGCTACATAACTACAGTGCCTTTTGCATATACAGTAGTAACTGATCAACATGAAAGGCACTATATAAGGAAGGCAGATACACAAGCAGTCCTTTATTAATCCCCACCTAATCCGGTTGCAGTTTTCCAGTTTCCTAGTTTAGCACAGCTTTGCCAGCTGGATTGCAGCAATCCAAGTCTGCACCTGAGTGACGCATCTAAAGAAGGTTCCATTTCTACTCAGCCATTCGCTGCACAAGGTGCTATTTAATGAACATGTCAGGTCTCCGTCCTCCTTCATTACCATGGGCTTTCTCAATAGGCACCTTATGTGGTGGTCTGAGGTGCCTGCATGATCATAAAACCCCTCTTCAAACACGCTAGCTGCTGTGTTAGGCGTCGTATATTTGAAAGGTGTTGGCTCTTACTGAGTACTCCCTTGAAGTGTTTTATATTTTAATCTTACACAACATTCAGTCTCATTGGATTTCATTTGACTTTTTTTGACCTTTAATGTCAAAGTGAAAGCAGATCTCTGCAAATAAATTACAAATTTAAAAACACAAAATGAATGATTGCATAAATTATCTGCAGAGTCTCTCTGATCTTAGGCACTGTAGCTTGAAACTCCTTCAAGTTCTCAGTGGTCTCTTGGTGGTCACTTGTCTTCTTCTTGCACAGTTACTCATTTTTTGTGGACCCCCTGCTGAAGCAGATTTCCAGCACTGCCACACCTTTTCCATTTCTTCACGGCTGATTTCACTGGATATTCAGTTTCTTGGAGGTTTTCTTGTCTCCATCCCCTGACTTTTGCTTTTCACTGAGTTGCACGTTGTGTTCTTCTGTCTTCATTGTGTAGGTTAGCCCACCATACTAACTTTCCCCACAAGTGGGCTCTTCCACATTCAGGTGCATTTAAATGACAATCAAGTGAAATGCAAGACAGGTGACCTCCATTGAAGTAACTGTGGGACCCCTAAAACCAGTTGGCCACACCAGTGAGGATTTGGGGTGTCATATTAAAGGGGGTGAACACTTATGAGATCAAGTATTGTGTGTTTTATATTTGTAATTACTTTAGACCACTTTGCGGAGATCTGTTTTCACTTTGACCTTAATTGAGTCTCTTTTTGCTGAGCAGTGTCAAAAAAGTCAAATTAGACGCACTTTGATTCAGTGAAGATGTGAAAACTTCCAGGGAGGAACACGTTGTAATGGATTGATTTTCTATGTGCCTGAGAAGCGATACATGTTAATAAGCCAGCATGAATCTTCCTGAATGAAGTTCCCCTTCACAAGACCCCTCATCCAGGCTCCGACAATTCATTTTTCAATATGATTTATAAAGGAAGGACAACGTTACTTCTGGAGTGCTCTAGACATGTAAATTGAGGTCCACGTTGAAGCAGAAAGAAGCAAGTCTTTAAATCTTGAGTCACTGCTATGAAGGATTGTAAGAAAAGGTGGGATTCTTCCTGATTACCATAAGGGAACTGTCTGGAAACATCGCCTATCACTTTGGGTTGCAGCTGACTTTGAAAACAAACAAACGAGTCCAGAACTTCCTTTCAAATTCCCCTTCATTCCTGATGCAGTGCATAAAACAAAGATGAGGGTCTTCCTGCTTGTAATGGGCCCACTTGTCCTAAGCAGCTATGGGGTGCTGCAGGATATTGCGATATAAATTAAAGATAAGGCGCTCACTGCTCATTAGCTCCTACCATGGGGTTCTGCGTGAGTCGGCTTGACTTCAGTTGACATCCAATAGGAATGACCTAACCCCCCCCCCACTACGTTTCCCCATCACTTTGTCACAGCGGTAAAAGGTCATTTGTGTCACTAATTACTAGTGGAGTTCTCCATTGTTCTGCCAAGATAATTGGCTGTGATGGCTTCCTGTTTGACTTTTTCTTTTTTTCCTCACTAAGTCGACGTGTCCAACATTCCCCGGCAGAATGTGCTTTGGAGAGACTCACACTCCCGATCCTGGTTCTGATTGGCCTCCTGTGACCTCATGCGGCGGGCTCTGGCTACTTCGGCTCATTCAGACCGCAACTCCAAACAACCGTGTGAAGCATCGGAAACTCCCACACATGTTTTCATTTTCTAAAAGGAAACATGCTCATTCCTGGCATGTTTATATTGGAGAAGGCACTGAGCCGCAGCTTTGCCCAAGAAGCAAATAGGGAGACGGAGATACGGAGGGTGGAGGAGGGGAGGGAGCTTCACCCTCTGCCATATTCCATTTTTCTCTTCTGCCTTATTTGTTTCTTCAGCCAAAAAATACGAGTCATCTGCCAAGCTGAGGATATTATCTTAAATTCTTCTTAGATGATGTGGGCAAACTGCCCAGAGTTTACAGTTAGGATGCTGGGCTTCTATCCCAAAAGCCACTGGTTTAAAATCCCACCGCTGCCACCTTTATTTACCCTGAGGGACTCCCCAGTCTAATAATATACCCTTCTGTTAAAGAGTGCACTCTTAGTGCTCACTATAAAAGGTGCTTCAAACGGTGTGGGGGGGTCAGAACTGGTACTGCAAGCATCAGGGGGCGCTGTAGAGCCATGTTGGGGGCTTTAGCAAGATTAAAGAAATAAAACCCTGGTAGGGCAACTTATAGTGCATTCTGAACGTATTCACTCACCTTCACTTTCTGCACACTTTATCATGTTTCAGATTTCATTTGAACTCTTTCAGGGTGGATGTCGACTTTTGTCGAAATTTGAGGGTAGAGGACGGTAATCAGCCGTAAATGGTGACAAAACTTGCTGTTATGTTTTAGTCCAACTCTCTTTGCTGGAAGGATGGTTACCTTCATTAATTTGACCGCAACTCCCTATGCATGCGTGAGTAGCGAAGAGCAAACAGCATCTAAAATGGCATCAACATCTGGCAAGAGACCAAAGCGAATGAACAAAACCAAATACTCTGTGGACGACTTTTTGCACATTACTGCCGAATCAAACTCTGACTTGTCAGACTCTGATTTTGATGCGTGTGATCTGGAGATGGAGATCAAAAACAAAAGTGAGGCACCAGCTTCAGCTGATTGCGTCGCTGAACACACTTGTGTAGCTGATGAGCCAATGGCAACGTTCACCTGGGAAGACTGGCATTTACGATGACAAGAGTTACAAGCCAGATTGTGTCGCACTGCCACGCGAAGACAGGCCAGGCAGCCAGCCAGCCTGCCTGCCACGCATTCCTACCGGCCATTGAGCTGCCCCTACACAACCACCAGAGACGCTGAACAGGTGCCAACAGCAGCCACAGCAACAGACGTTTTACATTGATTAACATGTAAAACCTTTGCTTTCTGTGCTTTTCAGAAAATTGAATTGCCTGCAAAAAATATTTAGCCCTCAAAGAGTTAAATTGATACATGTGCCATTTTTGTCCATCAACCTAAACTGAAAAACCCAGAATGACAAAGTGAAAGCAAATTTTCAGAAAGGTTTATGAATTTATTAAGAATTTAAATCTGAAATCTCTCATTCAGAAGTATTCAGACCCTTTGTTGTGGGACACCAAATTGTGCACCCTGTTTAATTTAATTCTCCTTAAGATATGTCCAGAACTTGGTTGGAGTCCACCTGTGGCAAAATTACATGATTGAAAACTCCCTGTTGTATAGGAGGTCCACAATTCATACTGCATGTCAGAACAAAAGCTAAGCCGTGAAGTCCAAAAAACCCTCGGTGGACCTCCATAATCAACCTGTGGTGAGGCACAGATCAGGATGAGGTGACAAAACCATTTCTAAAGATCTGAATGTGTCCCCAGGAGTGCAGTGGCCCTAATGATTGTGAAATGGAAGAAGTTTGGAACCACCAGGACTCTTCTAAGAGTTGGCTGTCTGGCTAAATTGAGCAACTAGGCTAGGTGGTCCTTGATCAATGAGGTGACCGAGAACTCAATTCTCACTCTAATGGAACTTCAGAAGTTTGATGGTGAGATGGGAAAACCTATCGGAAGTTTCATCTCAGCAGCACTCCGTCAATCAGGCATTTATAGCAGAGTAGCTTGATGGAAGCCATTCTTGGTAAATTGTATGTAAATGACTCTGAGAGCACAAAGGAAAATTGTGTATGGTCCGATGAAGCAAAAATTAAACTCTTTTGACAGAACTCCAAGTGTTACATCTTCTGAAGACCAGGCACTGCTCATCACCTGCCTGATACCAGCCCTACAGTGAAGCCTGTTGGTGGCAATATCATGCTATGGTAGGGTGCTTCTCAGAGGCAGGGACATGGAGACCACTCAGAATTGAGGGAAAGATGACTGCAGCCAAATACAGAGAGGACCTTGAAGAAGTCCCCCTCTAGAGTGCACATGTGGCAATGGTTCACCTTTCAGCACCAAAATGTCCTGAAATATACAGCCAAGACAACACTGGAGTAGAATCAGGATAAGTCTCTGAGTGTCCTCGAGTGGTCCTGCCAAAGCCCAGACTTAAACCCTATGGAACATCTTTGGAGCGACGTGAAGATGGCAGTTCACAGACAATTCCCAGCAGTCTAACTGAACTTGAGAAGATCTACCAGGATGAATGGGATAAACTGCCAAAATCCAGGTGTGCAAAGCCTGTAGAAACGTACTCAGAGATGGAATTGCTGCCAAAGGGGATTCTACTAAAAAATGAATTAAAGATCTGAATACTTTTAGGAGACAACTTCATATAAGTTACTGTATATTAATACTTCTGGGGGAGTAGTGCATGCTGTGTGTTTGCTGGATGCTCTGCATTAGGGTGTTAGCATGGGTCACTCGAAGAAACATGTAATGTTCTATCAGGATAGTAAGGGACCCACTGGCCATGGCGATTAATAAAGTTGATCTAATCTAATATCGGACTGACTGTCAAGTTCTTCAAGCATAGATAGTGAAAGAGCATCATGGAATCTTGGCCATTTATGGCAAATTAAGGGTTTTAAGGGGCAGGTATATCAAGACTCACTAGGGGGATTTGTAGCCACACCTCTCTGGCCCAAACCAGAGGTATTTCAAGTTCAGACTGGTACTGGTATTGTATTGTATTGTATCTGTCTGTCAAAAATCACGCCTAGGGTCCTAACTGGAGCTTTATGATATATGGCAAGGGGTCCAAGAGCAACATCAGGGACACGCAAGGTTTCTGAGCTTTTGAACCCCACAATCTCAGTTTTATTATCATTTAGTTTAAGAAAATTCATTGCCATCCTGGTTTAATGATCATGCAAGCACACATGGAGTGTCTGTATTGTCTCGCTCTGCTTTGATTTTAGTGGCAAGTAGATCTGAGTGTCATCAGCATGGCAGTGAAAGGAGAAGCCATATGTCTTGACAATCAAGACCGGCAAGGAACAGCACCAGAGTTTTCAAGGGAGGAACTACGCGGCTGACAGAAGACGTCAGGATAACCCAGCTTCATTCAGGTAATTTGGCAGAGGGCCCGACATGCCCGTGTGAGGAGGTGGTTGGTCACAGATGCTGAGGTTTGGTTTGGCGTAACCCTTGCAATAAAAGACAATAACTCTACTGGTGGACATTTCAAGGTCTTTTTTCTCCCTCAGTTTCAGTGAACCCTTTGTGTTATTATTTGTGTACTTGTGCTTTATTAGTGGGATTTCCACTAATAACATTTGATTTCCCATCCACAGACAGTCTCCAGACACATTTGAGGAGATGTCACAAGTGTGAGTTTTCAAGTGACCCGCTCGGCAGAACACTAAAAATATCAGTTATGCTGTGAGAAGCCAAGTGGAAGATAAGAGTGTGCCTGGATAGCAGCGACCTGTCAGTGGACAGACACCAGAGAGCTGCACCCCACCCACAATGTGAAGCTCTTTTATGGAGATCACAGTACATGACGATGTGAATCTCTCCAAAGCTTGCTGGCGCTGAAGGCCACTGGTTTGTTTTCCACCAGTGCTTGTTAGCTCTGAAGATTCAGTATGGTAGAAATGCTCAAGTGCTTATTTATCTCTAAATTATTAAAATAATCTTCATTTTTTATGACGTCCTATATCAGGGGTGTCCAACTCCAGGCCTGGAGGGCCACAGTGGCTGCAGGTTTTGTTGTTAATTAAAGCCGTTATTGAATATCATGACTTGTTGCTGCTCTGATTCTGCCACAGCAGACTGTTGATTTAATATTTTTTCTAAGATCACTGTCAAAATGCTTTGGTGACTTGAGCAGACCAACACGACTGAGACCTTCACCTCTTCTTTATTTTCAAGTTAGCTGGTCAAGTTAGCTGGTCACCTCCATACTGCAGGGAGGGCTCCATCTGGCAGCCTGGGGGTATTGACAAGCCGGCCATATACCGCAATATACAGTGCATCGGGAAAGTATTCACAGCGCATCACTTTTTCCACATTTTGTTATGTTACAGCTTTATTCCAATATGGATTAAATTCATTTTTATCTTTAGAATTCTACACACAACATCCCATAATGACAATGTGAAAAAAGTTTACTTGAGGTTTTTGTAAATTTATTAAAAATAAAAACTGTGAAATCACATGTACATAAGTATTCACAGCCTTTGCTCAATACTTTGTCGATGCACCTTTTTCAGCAATTGCAGGCTCAAATCTTTTTGAATATGATGCCACAAGCTTGGCACACCTATCTTTGGCCAGTTTCGCCCATTCCTCTTTGCAGCACCTCTCAAGCTCCATCAGGTTGGATGGGAAGCGTCGGTGCACAGCCATTTTAAGATCTCTCCAGAGATGTTCAATCGGATTCAAGTCTGGGCTCTGGCTGGGCCACTCAAGGACATTCACAGAGTTGTCCTGAAGCCACTCCTTTGATATCTTGGCTGTGTGCTTAGGGTCGTCCTGATGAAAGATGAACCGTCGCCCCAGTCTGAGGTCAAGAGCGCTCTGGAGCAGGTTTTCATCCAGGATGTCTCTGTACATTGCGGCAGTCATCTTTCCCTTTATCCTGACTAGTCTCCCAGTTCCTGCCCCCCACAGCATGTTGCTGCCACTACCATGCTTCACTGTAGGGATGGTATTGGCCTGGTGATGAGCGGTGCCTGGTTTCCTCCAAACGTGACGCCTGGCATTCACACCAAAGAGTTCAATCTTTGTCTCATCAGACCAGAGAATTTTGTTTCTCATGGTCTGAGAGTTCTTCAGGTGCCTTTTGGCAAACTCCAGGCGGGCTGCCATGTGCCTTTTACTAAGGAGTGGCTTCCATCTGTCCACTCTACCATACAGGCCTGATTGGTGGATTGCTGCAGAGATGGTTGTCCTTCTGGAAGGTTCTCCTCTCTCCACAGAGGACCTCTGACAGAGTGACCATTGGGTTCTTGGTCACCTCCCTGACTAAGGCCCTTCTCCCCTGATCGCTCAGTTTAGATGGCCGGCCAGCTCTAGGAAGAGTCCTGGTGGTTTCAAACTTCTTCCACTTACGGATGATGGAGGCCATTGTGCTCATTGGGACCTTCAAAGCAGCAGAAATTTTTCTGTAACCTTCCCCAGATTTGTGCCTCGAGACAATCCTGTCTTGGAGGTCTACAGACAATTCCTTTGACTTCATGCTTGGTTTGCGCTCTGACATGAACTGTCAACTGTGGGACCTTCTATAGACAGGTGTGTGCCTTTCCAAATCATGTCCAATCAACTGAATTTACCACAGGTGGACTCCAATTAAGCTGCAGAAACATCTCAAGGATGATCAGGGGAAACAGGATGCACCTGAGCTCAATTTTGAGCTTCATGGCAAAGGCTGTGAATACTTATGTACATGTGCTCTCTCAATTTTTTGATTTTTAATAAATTTGCAAAAACCTCAAGTAAAATTTTTTCACATCATTATGGGGTGTTGTGTGCAGAGTTCTGAGGAAAAAAATGAATTCAATCCATTTTGGAATAAGGCTGTAACGTAACAAAATGTGGAAAAAGTGATGCGCTGTGAATACTTTCTGGATGAACTGTATACTAGGGGGCTTTGCCCCCTGCTCATGTGAGTCCTCCAACCTTCCCTGACCCCGGGGCGCACCACACGCAACACGCCAGCCAGTTTGCGTCTCTGCCACTCACGTAGCAGATGGATGACCTGCTAGCTTACTGCTCCTCCTATCGTGCTTCGTGTTCTACTTCTCGCACTGTACGTCGATCATTTCAAAGTCTGTACAGCAGCTGTCCTCGCTTCGCTCGCTTACCGCACCCCGTGCCACTTCATATCTCTGCAGCTCATGTGGTGAAAGGGGGTGGGGGGCTGAACGCAAGCTAAGGAGATGCGGATGGATCAACTGCTGTCTTTTTGCTGCTGAGCTGTATGTTCTGCTTGTCGTGCTGCGCGTCGATCATTTAATACCCTGCACAGCAGCTGTCCTTTGGTCTCACTGCTTTGTCTTGCAGGACGTCCAGGCTGATTATTACTTTCCTTATTTTCTGAATTTGCACATAAGATTATTATTGTTCTATTGTGCGTCCTTTTTTTGCCTTTTTTTATCTCCAACGCTTTCGTGTCTCTTTTTGATGCGCTGGCCTTTTTTCTTTGCTTAGTCATTCACGTGCCATCTAGAATGTATAACATTTTTAAGAGCTGGGAGCACATGAAGTGTGTCTGCCAGATACATTCCAACAACTGCGAGGTTAGATGTCCGTGAACTTGTTTTAAATTGTTTGTAAGTAGGGTCTTGCTTCCTAAGGTTGTAACGCCTAGTCTCGCGTGACGTCAAAGTGTCTCTCCGAGATGATCACGTCTTGACCCAAGATTTTTTTTATATATTATATATATATAAACGTCTATGCGTTGAAGTGTGTGTGTTTGTCAGGCACAGAAGTGAGACGTGGTGTCGTGGTAAGGGCTCCACCTCTGAGGAAACAGAAACTTAGCCACTAGCAACACAAGCGAGGCCAACACATTGGCAAAACAAAACTTCCGAAGAAAGACAAAGTCACTTAGCCACTAATATACAAGCGAGGCGAGCACGTCAGCAAAACGAAACCTCCTGGAAGGGAGATACCCAGAGTAGTTCCATTCAATTTCCTGACATCTCTACATTTCAATTTTTTTTCTGATGATTTCAATAGTTTCTAAGACCCTGTACTTCTTACAGTACAGGCTTACACATCTAGTACATCCATCCATCCATTATCCAACCTGCTATGTCCTAACTACAGGGTCACGGGGGTCTGCTGGAGCCAATCTAAGGCAACATAGGGAGCAAGGCAGGAAACAAACCCCGGGCAGGGCGCCAGCCCACCGCAGGGCACACACACACACACACACACCAAGCACACACTAGGGACAATTTAGGATTGTCAATGCACCTATCCTGCATGTCTTTGGACTGTGGGTGGAAACCCATGCAGACATGGGGAGAACATGCAAACTCCACGCTGGGAGGACCCGGGAAGTGAACCAGGGTCTCCTAACTGTGAGGCAGCAGGGCTACCCACTGTGCCACCATGCTGCCCATCTAGTATATTATATTAATATATCTATTAGTCTCATAGACAAACTGAAATGAGTCAAGATGAGGAGCAGTAATGTACTTCAAAGAAAACATAATAAAAGAGACCTGGAACCAACTGAGATTATTTTTATTGTTAAGAGATCAGGCAGTTAAAGTTTATAAAATGTTATACATAAAGAAAAGGCAGCTAAGAAACATTTTGCATGTTGAAGACAGATAAGTCAAGTCAAGTCAAGTGGCTTTATTGTCAAACCAGTCATACAGCACATTGCAGCATACAGTGGCACAAAATAACAGGTCTGACATAAACACAGGGCAAGTGCAAATAAGGTAAAGAAATATACTATACCACAAATAGTAACAGAAATGATCAATTGATCAATCAATCAATCAATCAGTAAAAATTGTAAAATCTGAAGTTTAAGCAAAAGAAAGTAAAGGCTGCAGATGGCAGCTGCAAATCGAAGGTGCTGGTTGGTGGGGCTTTGAGAGTGACAGGCAGATATAAAGGAGTGGGCAGGGGAAAGGATAGGGTTGGTGAAGTGCACAGATGAACAACAAACAGTGGGGACAGCGGTATAATGGTGGTTACTTGCAGTTTCATCACTTGTCACTCCTGCCAGTTATAAAACCAAACACACATCGATGGCAGACTGGAAAGGGAAACAAATAGAAGGGAGTTCAGCCAACTCCGTGTGTCCAGAGTGATAACTGGTCAGCTTCCGCTGTCTCCTAGTCCAAGGTTAATGGGCCATTACGTCAGTGCTGAAGAATGCATTCTGCACATCGGACTAATCCACTGTCGAGCTGCTGGCTATTTATTCTCATTTCCCTTTTGGACTTGCCTCTTGTGTGCATGTGTGTGTACGTCCATTCATACCTGCCTGTTTGCTTATCCCGGTCTTTTGTGTTGGTCTGCTTTGAGTAAACAACATACAATGTGAAACTACAAAAAATAGATACGTGAAAAGCTTGGCGTCAGATTGGCGGATGTCTGTTCATGCCGGTGGCAAATAACAAGAGTTCAGTATGGAAGTATAATAGCTTTAAAGATCTTTTTAAGCCATGGAAATCCATGTGTTTAGTTACAGGGCCGAGCCCTGCTTATCTACAGCGTCAGTCAGGCTCATGTGTTGGAGGTAGCGGAATTTAAAATACTCACTCCTGAAATCAAATCAACATCTATCTATCTATCTATCTATCTATCTATCTATCTATCTATCTATCTATCTATCTATCTGTCTATCTATCTATCTATCTATCTATCTATCTATCTATCTATCTATCTATCTATCATATAGTGCCTTTCACATATCTATCTATCTATCTATTAATTATATAGTGCCTTTTATCTATCTATCTATCTATCTATCTATCTATCTATCTATCTATCTATCTATCTATCATATATAGTGCCTTTCACATATCTATCTATCTATCTATCTATCTATCTATCTATCTATCTATCTATCTATCCTTTTGATATTACGCTAAACATCCTGTGGTCTTGCGAGTTATGACACAGGATCTAAAATAAATGTTGGGCACCAGCCGACTTGCCAAGTGTAATTAACAAGACAAATTTCAATGAAAGTAGCACACAATGGCTCAAATAAAACCAAAAAGAATGAGGTAATCGTTTCCCATGGTTTTCAGGTTGGGAGTAGAGCTACATCTCTGTGAAGTGTCAGGCCACAATGAGATGCCACTTCCCGGGAGGGTCTTGAACATAGAGCCCTCCGACTGGTTACCCTCATTTGGGGTCTTCTCTGTGCTGTAGTAAGAGAAAGAGATGACGTTGTTGGCTTCGGTGCCCCCTCTTGTCCCAAGGTAGTATTACTTTCCAGGGACAAGCCAGGAAAGTGATCCTCAGTGCATTTCGTATTTCATGTAGTGCCCCACTTAACTATCCACATGTCTACAGCACCTTTTTAACGCACCTATTTATCATTTTATCTGTTTGTCGTGCCCTTCGTTTCAAGCACTGACCTGCTAGCCTTCTTCCTTGACTGTCCATGTGATCCTGTCTTTGTTCTCCACTCCAGATCTGGCTTCACACCTGCAGACTCACTGGACGCGGACATCCTGCTCTTTTAGGCCTTTGCTGGATGGCGTCAACTGGTGGATGCCCCGTGTCGACCGTTGCACAGACTCTGAAATATCTTATCAGGCTCCTTTTCCCTCCTGGGAGCACTATCTCTGGAAACAGAAAAGAACATTTTGTGCTTGTTTTGGCGTCTTTCCTCTAAATATAACATCAGATTTTCTACGGC
Source organism: Polypterus senegalus (assembly GCF_016835505.1). NCBI lineage: Eukaryota > Metazoa > Chordata > Cladistia > Polypteriformes > Polypteridae > Polypterus > Polypterus senegalus. The sequence continues at coordinate 140,645,856 of NC_053163.1, read as the reverse complement.
TCAGTCGCATCATAAATAACTCGCATGTGTTCATCTTGAGCAGACTGGTGAGGCCTTTGCTGGCAAATCGTTAGCCTCAGATTTTTCATTTTTGTCCCCAGGAGCTGCTTCTCCACCCTACCCATCTAAACCTGGGTGGATGTCTTACTGGCAGTCTGCTTGGGTGTGCTGCTCACCCAGAATGTGAGTGTTGGTGAAGGGTGGACCTGTCTATGAAGGAGAGCAGCTTTCCGTGTACTGAACATGACGCTGCAGCTATGTACTCCAAACACAAAGGTGCCCTTCAGGGCAGTCTGCCCACAGACAGTCACTGGGCCACCACATGGCCCTCAGCTCCTTGAGCGCACCTTATAATGAGTGGCTGCCGTATCTGCTGGGTGGCATTTATTAGAACATTCGATTCTTAGAACAATCTGGATGTGAACAGGCCATTCAGCCCATCAAAGCTTGCCAATCCTATCCACTTATTTCTTCCAAAATAACATAGTCGAGTTTTGACAGCCTCTAAATTCCTACTGTCTACCACACTACTTGATTGCTTTTTCCAAGTGTCTATCTTTGTGTAAAGATAAACTTCCTAATGTTTGTAAGAAATTTGCCCTTCACAAGTTTCCAGCTGTGTCCCCATGTTCTTGAATGAATTTTAAAATAACCGTCTCTATCCACCGGACTAATTTCCTTCTTAATTTTAAACACTTCAATCATGTCACCTCTTAATCTTCTTTTGCTTAAACTGTTCGTACCTTCTTTAACACACTACTTCTCCGCTGCGAAGCACGTGTATTCTGCTAGTCTTTCCTAATAACACATCCCCTGTAGCCCTGGAATCAGCTCTGCTGCTCTACTGTGGACCTTTTCTAGTGCTGCTATGTCCTTTTTGTAGCCTGGAGACCAAAACTGCACACAGGACTCCAGATGAGGCCTCACCAGTGAGTTATAAAGCTTGAGCAGAACCTCCTGTGACTTGTACTCCACACATCAAGGCGCTATATAACCTGACTTTCTGTTAGCCTTCTTAATGGCTTCTGAACACTGTCTGGCAGTTGATAGCTTAGAGTCCACTATGACTCCTAAATCCTTCTCATAAGGTGGACTCTCGATTATCAGACCTCCCATTGTGTATTCAAACCACACATTTTTACTTCCTTCATGTAATACTTTATATTTAATTACATAAAATTTCATCTGCCACAGATGTACTCAAGTACCTCTGTGATGATTCAATAGATTCTCGATAATCTGCCAATCCTCCTAGCTTGGCATTGTCTGTAACGTTAACCAGCTTGTTATTTATATTCCTTTCCAAATCATTTATATATTAAAAATAGCAGCGGGCCTAACACTGCCCTAATGGTCTTGTGGAACACCACTCTCAACATCAGACAGTTCTGATTGGGGTCTTCACACCAGCACCCTCAGTTTCCCAAACTGTCACTTCTTATAGTTTGATGCCCAACCTCTCATGTGGCACCTTATCAAAAGTTTTTTTTTATAAAAATAAAAAGTGTGCATGCTCTGTACACCAAAGGGCATGTGCTCCTTAATGTCTGTGTTATATGCACAAAGGGTGCCATTTGTGCTACTGAAGGGGTACACACTCTGGATTAACAACTTCCATGCCATTGAAGTTTAATAATACCAGCTACTTGGTATTAACAATGAGGGACAAAGTTTATCAACCCCACCTAGGACTCCAAATAGGCTTCGACCAGCACTGTCTATCTCCTATGTAATAAAACACTAAGATCTGTTTGTGTGTCCAGTCCCTACAAGAGGTCTGATTGGTCAGTTTGGCTTTGTTGATGCGATCCACGGAGGAAGCTGATTAATGGTATAGGAGGCATGCTGAGAGTCACCTTTAAAGATGGGAAGTATGAAAGCAGACAGGAGGCAAGTAAGGGGCCTCGAAATGACAGAGTCTGAGAAGAAGGCTTTATGGGATTGAGAGATGGAGAGACAGCCAAGAGTGGTTCAGACACACAAGGATAATGAGGAAAGACAATGAAGGTTGTGATAGGCGTCCATGTCAACATAGTGGAAGGACCAGGGGAAAGGGCATTGGCGAGGCAATACCTCCCCTGGGACACTAGAGGGCAGCCCTCCTTGGGTGGCTGTGGCACCACGGATTCCCGCAGGGCATGTCGGGAGCTGGAGTTTGGTAAAACCCTGTTGGGTTCTGTGGGGGCTGCCAAGTGGAGATGCAGAGCCCTATGGAGGACCTCCAGTAGACCTGGGACTGATTCCAGGTAATAATGATGAGCCACCTGGGACACGAATAAGAGGAGCCACCTCACTCCATTGAATGGCCAGAGTCGGGAGGAAGAAGACAAAGCCTGAGGAGGACTAGACGCAGATGGATTGGCGGCAAGAAGGGACTATACAGAGATGTGTTGCGGTGTTGGTAATTTGTGCACTTTTGCTGTAAATAAATCGGGTGTTGTGTTGAACCTGTGTCTTGCCTGTGTGTGTCTGGGTTAGGGTGGCTGTACGCCCCGGGCGGCTTCACGAGGTGTACATAGGGCAAGAGATATCAAGTAGTTTCACATTTAACATGACTAGTATAATAATATCATGTGAGGATTTCCAAGAGGGTGAACACTTTTTACAGGCACTGTGTATCTATTCTGGACTATTTTAACGTCTTATTATGTGGTCTTCCAACATCTGGTCTTACCAAACTACAGAACATTCAGAAGTCTGCTGCACTGAGTCCCAGCAGATTATGAGACCAACTTTGAGAAGACTGACTGCCAAATGATTTGCATTTTGTGACCACTAGGGGGATTAGCCACTTCCCAAACCACCAAACACAACTCCACAACAACAACAACAACAACATTTATTTATATAGCACATTTTCATGCAAATGATGTAGCTCAAAGTCTTATGCTCAAACACAAGATCTTCTTTATTGTCAGTACCTCCTCTGTTCTCCAAATTCTCTTCCGCAGCAATACAACACAACACTGACCAGAAAACAGGAGACACAGCTGGAGGTGGCAGAGTTAAAGATGCTAAGATTTGCACTGGGTGTGATGAGGATGGTCAGGATTAGAAATGAGGACATTAGAGGGTCAGCTCAGGTTGGAAGGTTGGGAGACAAAGTCAGAGAGGCAAGATTGCGTTGGTTTGGGCATGTGCAGAGGAGAGATGCTGGATATATTGGTAGAAGGATGTTAAGGATAGAGCTGCCAGGTAAGAGGAAAAGAGGAAGGCCTAAGAGAAGGTTTATGGATGTGGTGAGAGAAGACATGCAGGTGATGGGTGTGACAGAGCAAGATGTGGAGGACAGAAAGATTTGGAAAAAGATGATCCGCTGTGGCATCCCCTAACGGGGGCAGTGGAAAGAAGAAGAAGAAGAAATATAACACAACAATAAATCTCGGCCCTCCTTCAGCACCTCCCTTGAAGCCTCGTCCACTCTCCTCAGACTCTGACTGCCCTTGCAGGAGACTCTGCTTCTTTTATGCCAGACCTGGGAGTATTTCCGGTGCAGCAGCATTGCATACTGGAAGAACTTCAGGGTCAAGTGGAAGTCTTCTGAAGAGGTCATAACAATCCCCTGAAGCTGCCTCTGGCGGCACCCAAAAACCCCAACATGCCTGTCCCATGGGACAGCAATTCCCAGCCTACCCTGTGGATATTCCTATGGGTGTCACTGGGATGCTGCCACCATGTGTACAGGGGGGAGAATTTGATTTTGGATGGCAGACACCCCCTGTCCTTCCATTGCGGGTCTCTTTCTGGCCAGAAATCAACCTCCTCCTCAGCCAGGACGCCCGTCTGTCCAACACATCATTCACAGTATCCAGTGTAAAATATGTCTGGTGCCTTACAGAGCCTGAAATGATCTCCCTGATCTTCTACATCTGTGTGCTCCTGGCCGACTACTCTGATCATCTGAAGTCGCTCCTCTACTTACCTTTCCTTGGACCACCAAGTGTTGCAAGGGTGCTGAAGCCTTCTGTGTCTCAGCTCCAACCACCAGAATCTTCATGAAGTCGTCATTTCCTGCGTTTAAAAATACATTTAATACTTTTCTGTTTGTCAAACTCTTTGTATAATGTGTTTTGTTATTCTTGCTGCTATCCTTTTATGTATTTTTAACTTAATTTTTTTATAACATCTGGAATCTCTACACAGAAAGCCCCTCAGCCAGACATCAAAGAGGGGCTCAAGAGATGTTTCAATGTGGTGTCTTCTATAAGAAAAAAAAAGAAAGAAATGGGTGAAACATCACAGGACCTTTCTATGTGCAAGTTCTAATGTAAGACAGCAATTCAAAGAATTCCCATTTGGTAAAAATGTGGAGGAAGAGTCACCAGCAGAGCTTTAATTAAAACTCCAGCACAAACTAGCAAATTTATGACAAGGTTTGGGAAGAGACAGCAGCAATTACACATTTGAAGTTAAAAACGGAAAGTGCTAAACAAAAGGCACCAGTGCCACAATGACAGAGAGAGCAGCTCAAAAGGGACACCAGGGTTAAAGAAGAAGGACAGAATAAAGAACCCGACGAGAAGGAGACTGTTAAAATTGGACAATCAATCAATCAATCAACATTTATTTATATAGCACATATTCATACAAAAAAATGTAGCTCAAAGTGCTTTACAAAATGAATAGAAAAATAGAAGACACAATAAAAAATAAACATAAGTCAACATTAATTAACATAGAATAAGAGTAAGGTCCGATGGCCAAGGTGACAGAAAAAACAAAAAAAACTCCAAAGGCTGGAGAAAAAAATAAAATCTGTAGGGGTTCCAGACCAAGAGACCGCCCAGTCCCCTCTGGGCAATCTACCTAACATAAGTCAAACAGTCCTCTTTGTATTTAGGGTTTTCATGGAAGGACCTGATGATGATGATGGTCACGTAGACTTCTGGCTTTCAGTCCATCAATGTTGGTGCATCATGATGCTTTGAGTAGGTGGTGGTGGCGCAGGCTGCCACCACAAAGAAACCGGAAAAAGAAACAGAAGAGAGAGTAGGGGTCAGTACGGATTTTGGAGCCACTATGAATAGTTATTATGAAGAATTGAACATACAGAGTATCGGGATTAAATTAAAGTGAAGTTATAAAAAGGCCATGTTAAAGTAATGTGTTTTCAGCAGTGTTTTAAACTGCTCCACTGTATCAGCCTGGCGAATTCCTATTGGCAGGCTATTCCAGATTTTAGGTGCATAGCAGCAGAAGGCCGTCCGCCTCACCACTTCTTTTAAGTTTAGCTTTTGGAATTATAAGGAGACACTCATTTGATGATCTGAGGTTACAATTTGGAATATAACGCGTCAGGCATTCCAATATATAAGATGGAGCGAGATTATTTAAGGCTTTATAAACCATAAGCAGTATTTTAAAGTCAATCCTGAATGACACAGGCAACCAGTGTAGTGACATCAAAACTGGAGAGATGTGCTCTGATTTTCTTTTCCTAGTTAGGATTCTATCAGCTGCATTCTGCACTCGTTGCAAATGATTTATGTCTCTTTTGGGTAGTCCTGAGAGGAGTGCGTTACAGTAATCTAGTCTACTGAAAACAAAAGCGTGAATTAATTTCTCCGCATCTTTCAATGATATAAGAGGTCTAACTTTAGCTATGTTTCTTAAGTGAAAAAATGCTGTCCTAGTGGTCTGATGAATATGCGATTTAAAATTCAGATTACAGTCAACGGTTACCCCTAAATTTTTTACTTCCGTCTTAACTTTTAATCCTAGTGCATCGAGTTTATTTCTGATAACCTCACTGAATCCATTATTGCCAATTACTAAAATTTCAGTTTTCTCTTTATTTAGTTTGAGAAAATTACTATTCATCCATTCAGAAATACCAGTAAGACATTGTGTTAGTGAATCGAGAGAGTTGGTGTCATCAGGTGCTATTGATAAGTACAGCTGTGTGTCATCAGCATAGCTGTGGTAGCTCACGTTGTGCCCTGAGATAATCTGACCTAACGGAAGCATGTAGATTGAGAAGAGCAGCGGACCCAGGATAGAGCCTTGTGGAACACCATATAGAATATCATGTCTTTGAGATTTGATTACCACAACTAACAAAGAATTTTCTCCCTGCCAGGTAGGATTCAAACCAGCTGCCTGATTCTTTGAAAAAAAAAATCACATTCAATGTTAGTGCAACAAAAAGAAAAAATAATTGCAAGATGTAAATTATAAATGAAATTACAAATGATTGTTTTTAATCGAAATCTATAGCTTGGCTCTGAGACTAGGGATCTGTGCCGGCAATATGAGCCCATAAACACCAGAAGTGACTCTACTCTGTTGGGCCCTTGAGCAAGGCCCTTAACCTGCAACTGCACCGTTAATCTGCATCCCACCCTGCAAGCAGGTCCCCCAAGTTACAGGGAAAACTTTGGGGTTGGTGGCAGGATTGGCACTGCAGCCGCCATAAAAAACTCACACTGTTCCATTCCATTCTTACTAATGTGGTGCTGAGGTATCACCCGCTGCACTCAGGTCCCAATCCAGGCGGCTTGTTGTGGGGTGGGTGCAGCAACGCACTATCAGCGGATGCTCCCAATCTATAGCTTGTAGTCCAAACTCTTGGTGCATCTCCAGATCACGGCGTTCATTTCCTGTTAGACATTTTATTGGTACCGCCGGATGTGTTCTGGTACTTGCATCCCCACTTTGCCGGTTATGATGACAGCATGGAAGAAAGTCAGACAGAAGAAAAACCCAGGCGGGAGGAAGCTTGTCAGCGTGCATTTATTGTCTTCTCCTGAGAAGGGAGCATCTCTGTGGACAGCTCTATTGAGAGCGGGATGGTCCTCAAACAGAGGCACACAATCTTATTTATAGCAACTTCATTATCAGAATAGGCGTACACAACACTTTTACTGATTGGTCCTTTCATTAGTAACGTAGCACAATACTTCATTGACTTGCTTATTTACCTCAGCGTTGTACATGTTATCTCCTTTATTCTAATTGGTTAAAGTCCATTCCCCCACACGTGGCTATTGAGTCTTTTCAGTTTCTTCCGTACAGGCAGTTTAACATGTTTAGCATTCCACTCTTTCTTATCTTGCACAATACACTTTATACAGACGTTACATTTTAATCTCACACTTTACAGAGACGTTACGTGTTTGCCTCACGTTTTCTTATTTGGCTCTTCCTCAGTGCTAAACCATACTGCCACTCTCATTAAGGCAAAATCTTAAACTTTTCTTCCACAACAGACTTGGCAATCACAATCCTAAAGATGTATCAGAGACAGAAATGAAACTCTATGGCACTTTGACAGTTCATGTCTTCAACCATTTGTGCAGGAATCCAGAAAGAGGAATGGGGTCTTGCTAGGTAACAGCCTTGGGGTATTCCCATGTACTGAGATTTTCCTACAGGGAAAACAAAGTAATGTGCTTGATGTGTTTTGTGGTGTCTTTATGTGGAACATATGCAGAAGGACATATTTTTAAACAACGTGCTATAACCTGTGATATACGACTGGGGTCCTTGCCCAGTTCAGGATGCCCTTATGAAGAGAGAACTTGGGGAGAGGACATATCAACAGTAGTACCTCCCCCAGGACATGAGAGGGCAGCCCCCCCTGGGTTGTGTTGGGGCCATGGGCTTGGAGCATAGCAACTCAACCCTGTTGGGGTCCGTGGCCACCACCAGGTGGTGCCTGGACAGTTCCAGAGCCCTGGATGACAGCACTTCTGCCACTCGGAAGTGGAGCCGGTTTCCCATGCAGCATTTCCACCACACCTGGAAGTGCTGCTGGAAGTTGATCAAGAAACACCTGGAGCACAGTGCTGTGTAAAAGAGGCCACCTCACTCCACTTGGGAAGCTGGAGTTGGGAGGAAGGGGATGGAGCTTGAGGGAAGAGGAGTAGAGGCAGCAGAAGAAGAGAGAAACGAAAAGGACTGAGCAGTATTTGAGCATGGTTGGTGGTATGTACACTGTGTGTGCTGTGAAGAAAATAAAACGTGTGTGTTTTGGGACTTCTGACTGTCTCAGTGTCTATCTATGTCCGGGAATCTTCTACAAGTCACACATGGTGATGTGAGGCATACTGTGAATTAAACTGATTGATTTTCTCCTTCCTCGATTGACAACTCTTCTGGCTCTGCTATCCACAACTGTCTTCATGCTGTGCTCTTAGTAAAGAGCTGCTAAATGAGGCCATTTCTTCTGTCCACCTTTCTTGTTTTCTCTTTTTTCTCCCTTACTTTGCCTTATGCTTCTGCATGACATGTGTGTGTGTGTGTGTGTCTCAGTTTACCTGTCGACTCTCTTTTTTTCTTTTCTCTTATCGTGTTTCTGTATAATTAGTTGCCTCAGGTAGGGTGGGGTGTTTTGTTTTTGTTCTTAAAATAGCCCAGAAATCAGTTATTATTGTTGGTTTCCTTTTATTGTATTTCTTTTTTCAATAAAAAGTTTAAAAAAGAGAATTGATTTAATTGGTGTGGTACAGACTATGCCATGATAATTATTTTTTGTTTGCCTAACCGCTATGTTGGATCCCGGATGAGCAGTGGCGTAGCTAGGGCTGGGCAGAGGGGACATATTTTTGGGGGTGGTATTATAACACCATCAAACCCTGGCTTGTAATGACAAGCACCATACCTTAATACAGTACAAAAAAGAGTTGGGGAATGTCCCCGTCTAATGCAACAAAATGATTGTATAAAGGTGAACAAAAAGCAAAGCAATTGATAAACAGAAACAGTGACATGGCGTTTATATAGAAGAACATGCCTGATGGAAGTGATGTGGCAGGAGAAGGTATCATCAGAACAGGTGGGCAGAAGTGACGTCATCAGCGGGAGACCGGAAATGATGTCACCGTGGTCATGATGGAAGTGACATCATTAACGGGAGCCTGGAAGTGGAAGTGACATTGGGCGGCCATTTTGTGAATCCAGAAGCTGGAGAGGTGAGTACAATGAATTCTTTTTCTTCTTTTGGTCTGATGAAAAAGAGAGAGAGAGGCGTTAGTACAACAAATCAACCCTTCATCTTGCGTTGTTTCACTCACCTCCGGGCTTGTTGATTGCCTCCTAAGTGCATGTATGTGACAAACTGAACACAAAGCATTGTAACAGACAGCCGGCCAGGATGCTTCCATAACTGAACGACCGGGGGAAGAAGCTTGTATGGGGTAGTACATCCCCTGTGATGACAGATGGCAGCCCCCTGGCTTGCTATAGGTTTTGGAGTATGGAAGCTCAATCATGCTGGGGCCCGTGGTCACCACCTAGGGAGGGCACATAGAGAATGGCTGAGCCCTCTTCTGCAGGGCTGTCACCACACCCAGAAGTGCTGCCGGAAGGGGATTATAGTACACCTGGAGCACATCTGGGTGCTCAATAAAGGGGGTCGCCTCAGTCCATTTAAAGAGCCAGAGTCGGGTGGTGGAGGCAAATAAGAGACAGAAGAGAGAGAAAGGAAGAACGAAGGACTGAGATTTGTGTATTAGCACTGCGTGCTGTTTGTTCTGTGCTATGCAGTGGAAACGAGACTAAAGCACTCCCCCAATGAAATAAAAGTGTGTCGTGCTGAACTTGGGCTCTGTGTCTGTTGTGTCCGGGTTTGGGGAGCTGTATGCCTCCTTGTGGCCACAACATGAAGGTCAAAATACCAAAAGACACAAACACAGCAGAAGGCTCAATTAAACTCACCACTCTCAGGCACTTCGAAATGAGCCACCAGGAGCAGTGTGGGGGGGCGGTCATCTGGATTGATAGGGCGGAGGGCAGCTCCATGGTGGTGAGTTGCTGGCAGCCACGCCTCTTGGAGGACCACCCACAAAACATATGGAACAGAACACAGGTGGCTTACATCCATAAACAAGAGCCAAAAGAAAGAATAAGGCACTTAATCAACAAATGTAGCACAAACATAATAAAATATCTATCTATCTATCTATCTATCTATCTATCTATCTATCTATCTATCTATCTATCTATCTATCTATCTATCTATCTATGTTTCCCCCCTCTTGGTCCTTCCCTTCTCCAGGCGTCCCAGTGGGGCAAGGTCCCTGGTCGTCTACCACTTTTTTATAACTTTTTATGATATAACCTAACATTTCTTTTGCCTTTTTAATAGTTTCTGTGCATTGCTTAGAAGTTGAAAATGTTGTGTTCAACATAAGCCCTAAATCCTTTTCAGAGGTTGCTTCATGTGTGACACTGTCTCCCATCTGATGTTCCTTTTGCCCACGTGTAGCACTTTGCACTTTTCTGCAAATATCTATCTATCTATCTATCTATCTATCTATCTATCTATCTATCTATCTATCTATCTATCTATCTATCCATCCATCCCCCAGCCAGAGGAGGAACCCTGGGAGAGACATGGCACCTTCAGAGTGGTGGAGAACACCCTGGAAGATGTTTGACATCACTTCTGGTCCTGACCTCACTAGCTTGCCTGCCCCGTTTCCTCCACTACTTACATCCAAGATTCCTTGGGGGGGTCCCTATACCTTCAGGACCCAGAGTCTGGAAGAGACGGACCTTCACATCAAACTGAAGCTTTTTTTGACAGTTCAGAGGGATGTAAACCTTAGCATTAAGAATAAAAATAATATTGTCAAGGTGAGTAGTGAAATCATCGCCTTACAGAAATCCGTTTCTCTATTTCAGCGAGGCACATCTCTGATCTGTTAGCTATTGTGAAATGAATAGACCTTTACTTGACTAAGGCTGCAAGAATAGAGATTTTGGTAACACAGAAGTGTACAGTGTCAGGGATGCCAGGGGCAACGACCCGGCTGGGACGCCGTGAGGGACCGGATGTGGGTCTGCGCCCACCCTGGATCACGTGGGGGCCGCCATCCTGGTTGCTTTGGGGGCCACGGGTTGAGGGCATGAAAGCCCCACCCTGTAGGGGCCTGTGGTCACCGCCAGGAGGCACCCCAAAGCCTTGGGGACCTGTTACCTCAGCACTTCCGCCACACCAGGAAGTGCTGGGGGGAAGATTAAGGAGCACACCTGGTGAGCTGCCGGGAGAACAGCCGGCACTTCCGCCACGCTGGGGCGTGGCCAACTGGGGAGTGCCGGAAACCACCTGGAGCTCATCCGGGAACATATAAAAGGGGCCGTCTCCCTTCATTCAAGGCTGGAGTTGGGTGGAAGCAGGACGAGGCAGAAGAGGTGTGGAGGCGGCCCAAAGAGAGGCATTTTGTGGCCAGGACTGTGTGTTGGGGTTTGTTGTGCACAAAGCTGAGTCTGAGTGACGTTAAATTGTAAATAATAATTGTAAATAAATACGTGTGGTGGTGATTAACAACATGTCCGCCTGTCTGTGTCCGGGTCGGCTCCACAACAGGTTGAGTCCAAAACAGAACTGAATACAAAGTGAATGCTGTCTTGCTTTTAAGTCAGATCACCGGAAGTGATGTTATCTGGGCCTGGAAACGGAAAAGTTGTTGGAACCAGACGGAGTTTCCCGTGTCTGGTCTGCAGAGATAAAAGAGAAAGGTTTACTGTACCCCGCCACCCCCTGGCCTGGCGTGGAATTGCCTTTTTTTGGTCCTTCTAGCTGCCTCCCATGCGCACGTGTGTAACAAGTTCTCAAGACTTAAGAACAGTTGGCTTAAGAATTCCTTTATCACCCATCACCTACTTGACCATAGAAAGTGGCTCATGGGTATTGGTGTAGGGAAACATGGGGGAAGTATGAATTTGAGACAGCAACAAACCCAATTTCTGTTTGCTTTGGTGTGGAGGAGAGCATAATGAAAGATATCTAACATCACTTGTGGTCCTCACCTCACTAGCTTGCATGTCCCATTTCCTCCTCTTTTCTGACAGCTTGGAGGGTTGTAAACCTTAGCATTAAGAATAGTAGTAACGCCATCAAAGTGAGTAGTGAAATCATATTATTGCAGAAGTCTGTCTCTCTCTGTCTCTCAGTGAGATGCATCTCAGATCTGTTAGCCATCTTGTTGATGTAGATTTAAGCTCTCAAGATTTAACAGCAATTGATTTAAAAATTCCTTTATCACCCATCTCTGTTTGCTATGGTGTGGAGGAGAGCATAATGAAAGATATCTGACACCACTTCTGGTCCTCACCTCATTAGCTTGCCTGTCCCATTTCCTCCTCTACTTACACCTAATATGCCTTGGCAGTAGCTGTTCATGTAGGACTAAGAATCTGGAAAAGACAAATCCTCACTTTGGAAAGAAGCTTTTCTGACAGCTTGGAGGGTTGTAAACCTTAACGTTAAGAATACAAGTAACATCATCAAAGTGAGCAGTGAAATCATCAGATTGCAGAAATCTGTCTCTGTCTCTCAGTGAGGTGAATCTCTGATCTGTTAGTTATCTTGTTGATGTAGATTGAAGTTCTCAAGACTCACCTGTCAATTGATTTAAGAATTCCTTTATCACTCATCACATACGTGACCATTGAAAATGGCTCATGGGTATTGGTGTAGGGAAATATGGGGGAAGAGTAAGAATCTGAGATAGCCACCAACTTAATTTCTGTTTTCTTTGGTGTGGAGGAGGACACACTGGAGGGTATCTGATGTCACTTTCTGTCCTCACCTCATTAGCTTGCCTGTCCCGTTTCCTCCTCGACTTATACCCCAGATGTCTTGGCAGTACCTGTTCATTTAGGACCAAGCGTCTGGAAAAGACAAACCCTCACTTTGGGCAGAAGCTTTTGTGACAGCTTGGAGGGTTGCAGACCTTAATGTTACGAATGCAAGTAACATCATCAAAGTGAGCAGTGAAATCATCAGATTGCAGAAATCTGTCTCTGTCTCTCAGTGAGGTGAATCTCTGATCAGTTAGTTATCTTGTTGATGTAGATTTAAGTTCTCAAGACTCACCTGTCAATTGATTTAAGAATTCCTTTATCACTCATCACATATGTGGCCATCAAAAGTGTCTCATGGGTATTGGTGTGTGGAAACATGGTTGAAGAGTAAGAGTCTGGCACAGCTACTAACCCAATTTGTGTTTGCTTTGGAGTGGAGAACACAATGAAAGATATCTGACACCACTTCCAGTCCTGACCTCACTAGCCGGCCTGTTCTGTTTCCTCCACTACTTATACCCAAGATTCCTTGGGAGTCCCTGTTCATTTAGGAACCAACCTCTGGAAAAGACAGACTTTCATGTCGGACAGAAGCTTTTTGGACAGTTTGGATGGCTGCACTCTTGACTTAGACATGACGTCTAACTTTGCCTTTGGTTTATCTGCAGGTTTTGACTAGCAGACATTAAACGGGGGTGTCCTCTGAAGACCCCCTCTCTCTCTCTCTTTTTGATAGATAGATAGATAGATAGATAGATAGATAGATAGATAGATAGATAGATAGATAGATAGATAGATACTTTATTAATCCCAAGGGGAAATTCACAAATTTGCATCCGGTACACCCCAGAACTGTAGCAGCTTTACGGATCCTGCTAAATTCTGAATTATTATCATGCACTGTTAGAGCTCAGCGTTCTGATCTGTGGAAGCCTTCGGAGTGTGTGTGCTACTTATAATAACGGTTATCCCTTGTATTTTGATTTTGGTAACAATGTCTTTGTACTTTCCTGCTGGAAATGAAATCCCCTCTGGGCTATTAAAAGTCTACCTAAGCAAGATAAATGCCAAGATTCCAAAAATAAATCCCAAACCAAAGTCAGAAACTGAAAAATGCACAACATCGCTAAGTATTGTTTTTACAGGGAAATCAATCCAAGTCAGAAACTACTAAACAGTAGCGAGAGGGACAAGGGGGCCGCTCCAATATAAACAGCAATAATTTTGATAATAGCGGCTTATAGGAAACAAGCTTTGCGACAAGGGAAATGCCTGGAATAAACAAACCAGATTCCTGACTTACTTCCTAAAAATGACTCGAGGGCCTCGTCAGAGAAGACGAGCCACAAAGCGGGAGATGAAGATTCTCTCTCCACGGCTCCACAGCCAAGAACAGTTCACAGTACGGCAGGGCCAGGTAGTAAGAATGTGTAACGGGTCACCCACAATCACAATAAAAAAAGGAGGGACACAATTAGGTAAGGTAGGGCAATTAAGAAATAAAAACTACTAACTCGGAACAATTAAAGGAAAAGGAGCAAGAAAGAAGGAAGCAAATGAAAAACGTATTAAGAAAACTGAAGCTAGGGTTGGGGTGACAGTTTCCATTAAAGAAGGTGTGATATTAAGGGGGGCTGATCGGTGTCTTGAGTGAGCGTTCTCCTCGGTAACACCTTCAGAAGTCGAGGAGACGCTTTCTCCTGCTCTCTCTTTCTCTTCCTCTTCCTCTCTGGCGGCCGTTTAAGCTGTTTAATATGCTGCCGCCACGCTGCAGTTTTGATCGTTCCGTAAACATTTCTACGGTGTCTGCAGACAATCAGTCGCAGGGAACTGAGTTTTCTGGAGAGCAGCCAAGCACACACATCGACACATCGGCTGCCGTGCTCCAGATGTGGGGCTGGAGGTCTCCATGTGAGCTGGTGGGGTCTTTCTTTGGCCGCTTCGCAGTTATATCTGGAAATGCTTTTTTTATTACAATGTCTGAATCGTCCCTCAGCCCTACACAGCATTGGGGTTGTCTGGCCTGGCATGAGAAAATGAGGTGGGAAGTGAGCTGTTTATTCACACAGCTGTGATTGGTTACCAGGCTTCCATTCACTTGGCTCATTAACTTTGGTATAAAACTAAAAAAAATAAATATACAAGATCTGCATGGCAGCAAAGCCACCTGGGGGACATACGGTAGTACAAAAGGTGTATAAAGTGTTAGATAGATAGATAGATAGATAGATAGATAGATAGATAGATAGATAGATAGATAGATAGATAGATAGAAGGGCACTATATGATAGATAGATAGATAGATAGATAGATAGATAGATAGATAGATAGATAGAGGAAAGACACTATATGATAGATAGATAGATAGATAGATAGATAGATAGATAGATAGATAGATAGATAGATACTTTATTAATCCCAAGGGGAAATTCACATAATCCAGCAGCAGCATACTGATACAAAGAAACAATATTAAATTAAATAATAATAATTAAATAGTATTGTAGAATAATAACTGTCTAATATAATATTAATTAATACACAAATGAACAGTTTTTTTCATGAAAATATTCAAAAAACAAATATTAAATGAAAGAATTTTTATTGTAATAAACTAGAAAGTTGTCAAAAACAAAAATGTACAGTCGCCCCCTCCATAATGGTTGGGACAAAGACACGTTTTCCTTTGATTTACTGCTCTGCAGTTTAAAATGATAAACTCAGACATTGTGATTAAAGTGCACATTGCAGACATTCATTTAAGGGGGTCTGCAGACATTTCGGTCACACTCTTTCTACGTGGTCCCCCCATGTCAGGGCACCATAATGTTTGGACACAGCAAAGGCAGGTTTATTAAAGCCATTGTCATATCCTTTGAATGCAATGAGCGCCTGAAGTCCACGATTCACAGACATCACCAGGTGCTGAGGATCGCCTCTCGTGATGGTCTGCCAAGCCCCTAATGTGGCCATATTCAGCTCCTGCTAGTTTTGGGGCCTTGTCTCTGTTTCCTGCAGAGGCATTAGCTCTCTTGGAAATGTGTTCTTTTAATATTGTGGCTTATTAAATAATTAGACAATATCATAATATACCAGAAAAGGCGATATCCCTCCCATAATGATTACGGTACAAGAATCACATGAGACAAAATATCTTTTAGCTTACATTTACTGACGTTTTACGCAGTTACAGACGGGGAGGCATATGGACAGACTTTATCCAGGTGGGAATCTGGATCAACACAGTCAGCCATTTTTTCCGTCCCTACGCTGGGAGGGTTTCCAACACCTATGTTGGCACAGCCTCGAAGGGTCTGGCCACTGTCCAGACCTTTTATATGGTTCTTGCTTCATTTGCTGGTCTTCTCGTTTCCAAACAAGGGCTGAATTCCTCTCCCACAAAATACAGAAATATCATAGTGCTTACATGTCGATTCTCATTCTCCCAAGAAGGAAAGAAGGTTTGTGCTGATAGAGGACAGAAATACCCTAACCTGTGTTTAAGCTGACTACACAAGCCTCCAGTTGTCTTTGGCTATCTAATCCAATGCTTGGTCAGCAATTCTAACTGCTGAGCCTCTGTGTGCCACAGTTAACATGCACATGTGAATAAAACTCATAACAGTATTGTCCAGATACAGTGACATAAAGAAAAATGTAGTATTACAGTCTCCTTCAACTTTCTCTTCTTTAAATCGGGTCACTGGTTTGGCCATTCAAGAATTTTCCATCTCTTAGCTTTGATAAACTCCTGTGTTGCCTTAGCAGTATGTTTGGGTCATTATCTTGGTGTAGGATGAAGTGCCATCCAATGAGTTTGAAAGCATTGACTGGACCTTCAGTTGGTAGCTCCTTGTGCCACTGCTTTTAACAGTTCAATCAACAATGAAGAAAAGTGTGCCAGGACCTGTGCCAGCCAGACATGCCCAAGCCATAACACCCCCAGCACCATGTATAACAGATAAGGTGGTCTGCTTTGGATCTCAAGCAGTTACTTTCCGTCTCCACACTTTGCTCTCGCCATCACTCTGATCAGGTTCATCTTTATCTCGTCTCTTCACAAGACCTTTTCCCAGAATTCTGCAGGCTCTTTTAAGTCCTTTTTCACAAACTGTATTGTGACCCTCCTGATTTTGTGGTCTGCATCTTGCAGTGTGGCCTCAACAACAACAACAACATTTATTTCTGTTGCACATTTTTATACAAACAATGTAGCTCAAAGTGTTTTACATGATGAAGAAAGAGAAAAAAGACACAATAAATAATTAAAATTAGAGAACACTAAATAACATAGAATAATAGAAAGGTTTGATGGCCAGGGAGGACAGAAAAAACAAAAAAAAAAAATTCCAGACGGCTGGAGAAAAAAATCAAATCTGCAGGGGGTTCTGAGGCCACGAGACCACCCAGCCCCCTCTAGGCATTCTACCTGACATCAATGACCTCAATCAGTCCTCATGGTATTCAGGGTTCTCATGGGAGAATTTGATGATGACGGTCATGTGGACTTCTGGCCTTTAATCCATCAATGAAGGGACATCACGGTGCTTTGATCAGGTGGTGGTGGCGCAGGTTGCCACCACAGAAAACCGGAAAGAGAACAGAAGAGAGAGTAGGGGTTAGTATGGATTACAGAGCCACCATGAATAGTAATGATAATGAATTGAATATACAGAGCATCAGGATTAAACTAAGATGAAGCTATGAGAAAGCCATGTTAAAGTAATGAGTTTTCCGTTCATGAAGTCTTCTGCTGATAGTCGTCTCTGACACACACAGACATCTGCCCCCGATGACTGTTTCTGATCTGTCGCACAGGCGTTTGGGGGGCTTTTGCTTTAGCATACTGAGAATTCTTCTGTCGTCACCAGTGGTCTTCCTGGGCCTACCAGCCCCTATGTGATTACTGAGCCCACCAATGTGTTCTTTCTTCTTAAAGATACTCCAGACAGTTGATTTGGGTCTTCCTAAGGTATTATTGATGTCTATAAATGTTTTTATTCTTGTTTTTCAGCATCCCGGCTTCTTAGACTTTCATTGGCGCAGCACTGGTCCTCATGTAGTCCTCAATGGCAACCACAAACACCAAAGGGTAGAGACCAGCTGAGATATCTTATGAAGCCATGAAACCCACCTGAGGAATCACAAGCACCTCTGATGCCAACTGTCCCAAACATTGCAGTGCTCTAAAATGGGGGCACCGTGTAGAAAAAGTGTTCTGTGACTGAAATGTGTGCAAAGACCCTGAAATGGAAGTCTGCAAATGTGAACTTTAATCACAATGTCTGGATTGTTTGATTTGTGGAACACAGGGGGACATCAAGCAAAAATGTGTAACTGTCCCACACATTACGGAGGACACTGTATATCCCACATAACATGGAAAGAAACAATTAGAGCAGCCACATCTATTTATATTACATGATGAAAGATACACACACATAACAATGGACCTGACTGAGTCTTGAGTGGGTATTTAGATTCAGTTATTGATTATGTACCTGATAGTCTTCTGTGGGTCCTCCCTGTGTGGAGTTTGCATGTTCTCCCCGTGTCTGCGTGGGTTTCCTCCCACAGTCCAAAGACATGCAGGTTAGGTGGATTGGAGATTCTAAATTGGCCCTAGTGTGTGCTTGGTGTTTGTGTGTGTGTGGGTTGGCACCCTGCCTAAGATTGGTTCCTGCCTTGTTGGCTGGGATTGGCTCCAGCAGACCCCCGTGACCCTGTGTTCGGATTCAGCAGGTTGGAAAATGGATGGTTGGATGGATAGTCTTCTGTGGATTGCGAAAGGTTGGGTTATTTAGGGTTTAAATAATTAAGCTACTGTACATTTAAGATCAATCAGGTCCATTATTATGTGTGCTTTTATCTTTTAACATGTAATACAAATAGATTTAACGCTGCTGTAATTGTTTCTTTTCATGTTATGTAGGATTGTCATGTCTGCACGCCAGAGGATCACTTTCTAGGTTCACCTAAGGTATGTGGTACCACCACGAGACAAAAGGGGGTCCTGTCTCTAACAGTCTTGTCTCCTTTTTCCATCACAGCCCCTTGAGGGCAACCGAGCCAAAGAAGCCCCGCCCCTCCCGTTCTGTCGGCTATAAAAGGAGACGTTCCCAGGGAGGTGGCATCTCATCTGGACCTGACCACGCTGGGCAGAAAGTCTTTAAGGGGACCACCAGAGTAGTTTAGAAGTCATCAAGCCGACAACTGTTATAGCGCCATCAAGTGCGTGTTTCATTTTATTTTTGTTTGAATTAAACAGGGTTTTGCCTGGTTGGCACCCCAACTATTTCTGGACTCCCCCTGCCTCCGTTTTGGCAACTTTAATAAAAATTCTGTATTTTTTAATATTTTTGTGTATTAAATTGCATTGGACCACTTCACAAACTGTTAACAAAAGACCCATTTAATGCAGAAAAGTGCAAAGTGCTACACGTGGGCAAAAGGAACATCAGATGGGAGACACATGTCACACATGAAGCAACCTCTGAAAAGGATTTAGGGCTTACGTTGAACACAACATTTTCAACTTCTAAGCAATGCACAGAAACAATTTAAAAGGCAAAAGAAATGTTAGGTTATATCATAAAAAGTTATAAAAAAGTGGCAGACGACCAGGGACCTTGCCCCACCGGGACGCCTGGAGAAGGGAAGGACCAAGAGGGGGGAAACATAGATAGATAGATAGATAGATAGATAGATAGATAGATAGATAGATAGATAGATAGATAGATAGATAGATAGATAGATACTTTATTAATCCCAAGGGGAAATTCACATAATCCAGCAGCAGTATACTGATACAAAAAACAATATTAAATTAAATCGTAATAAAAATGCATGTAAAAGCAGACAATAACTCTGAGTAATGTTAGCATTTACTCCCCCGGGTGGAATTGAAGAGTCGCATAGTGTGGGGTCTCCTCAGTCTGTCAGTGGAGCAGGATGGTGACAGCAGTCTGTCGCTGAAGCTGCTCCTCTGCCTGGAGATGATCCTGTTCAGTGGATTCTCCATGACTGACAGGAGTTTGCTCAGCGCCCGTCGCTCTGCTACAGATCTTAAACTGTCCAACTTTACTCCTACAATAGAGCCTGCCTTCCTCACCAGTTTGTCCAGGCATGAGGCGTCTTTTATCTTTATGCTGCCACCCCAGCACACCACCGCGTAGAAAAGGGCGCTCGCCACAACCGTCTGATAGAACATCTGCAGCATCTTATTGCAGATGTTGAAGGACACCAACCTTCTCAGAAAGTATAGTCGGCTATGACCTTTCTTACACTGAGCATCAGTATTGGCAGTCCAGTCCAATTTATCATCCATCTGCACTCCCAGGTATTTATAGGTCTGCACCCTCTGCACAGTCACCTCTGATGATCACAGGGTCCATGAGGGGCCTGGGACTCCTAAAATCCACCACCAGCTCCTTGGTCTTGCTGGTGTTAAGGTGTAAGTGGTCTGAGTCGCACCATTTAACAAAGTCTTTGATTAGCTTCCTCAAGGTGCAAGAAGGCAGCCCCCCTGGATTGCATCAGGACCATGGATACGGAGCTGGGAAGCTCAACCCTGTGGGGGTCCATGGCCACCGCCAGGGGGTGCCTGGATGGTTCCAGAGCCATGGACTGCAGTACTTCCAGCCACAAAAGGAAGTGCTGCCAGAAGATCACCATGGAGCACCTGGAGCACATCCGGGGAATTATAAAAGGGGCCGCCTCACTCCAATCGGAGAGTCGGAGTCGGGTGGCAGTGGACAGAGCTTGTGAGAGAGGAGTGGAGGTGGCAGAAGGAAAGAGAAGGACTGTGAGCAATATTGTTGTTGGTTTGGGCACTGCTTGGTGTTGTGTGCAGGAGAAGAAGATAAACGTGTGTCTTTGGACTTCTGGTGGTCTTAGTGTTCACAAACTATTGAATTTAAGTCAAGGGACATTATGCTCAAACTATATAATGCATTTGTGAGACCACTTGTGTTGTGTGCAGTTCTGGTCACCACAGTACAAGAAAGACACATCAGTGCTTGAAACTGTGAGAAAAAAGAGCAACCAAGTGCATCCCAGGACTTGAGGACACGTCGTACTGCGACAGACTTGGAGAATTCAACCTGTTTAGTCTCAAGTAAAGGAGTCTGTGTGGGGACCTAATCAGGTTTTGAAAATCCTCAAAGACACTGAGAAAGAAGATCCAGCAACATTCTTTTGGCTTAAAAGGGGAATCGCATACTCAAGGACACCTAGTGGTGATGAAGGGGAAGAGCATTTAGGACAGAAGCCCAGAAGCCAAGACTTGTGGGACTCTGAGATATGGAGTTGAAACAGATACCATGACAAGCTTTACGAAGAATCTGGAGGAGATACTGGGACAGCTTAGGACATTAGGACGGATAATAAGCTAAACAATCAAGCTTAATGGACTAAATCATGGATGACGAACTTCTGATCCCTGAGGGCCGCAGCGGCTGAAGGTTTTCATTCTCACCCTTTTCTTAATTAGTGACCAGGTATCACTGCTAGTTAACTTCTTTTCCCTTCAGTTTAATAGTCCTGTTTTTAAGGATTCAGGCCTCTGAATTGATTCATTTCATCATTAAATGGCAGCCAAACAGAAATGAGACATGAAATGAGCTGACAAATGACCAGCTAAATCGAGGCTTCAAACTCCAACCAGTTTCTTAATGAGAAGCCAATTCTTGCCGTTAATTAAACCTGTTATTTAATTCCATGGCTTGTTGCTGCTCTCATTTTGTTACAGCAGACGTTTCCAAAACTGTGGAATTTCTGTTTTTTCTAAGAACACCAATGTCAAAATGTTTAGGCGACCTGAGAGATCAACCTTACCGAGACCTTCACCTTTATGCATTTCCACTGTGGTAGATGGCCCGGACACAGAGAGGCCGACATCGATGGTTCAAACACCCACACACGTTCATTATACATAGTCCCTATTTACAGTGCACACAACCCCCAAACTCCCCAAAAGTCCAGGCCTCACAATGCGTCTTCTTCCTTCAGGCCGCCTCCACCCCTCTCCACCAAGACCTCGTCTCTCGTCCTCCTGACTCCAGCCAACGAATGGAGGGAGGCGGCCCTTTTTATCCACACCCAGATGTGCTCCAGGTGCATCCCGATTAGCTTCTGCCGGCATTCCCCAGTGTGGTGGAATTACCGGCTGCGCACCCAGAAGCACTCTGGGTGTCCCAGGTCTTTTTCCCCCCAGCATTTCTGAGTGTGGCAGAATGCTGAGGGCCAGGGCTCCTCAGGCGTTGAGGTGCCCCCTGGCGGTGACCATGGGTCCCTATAGGGTTGAACTTCTAAGCTTAGTTCCTGTGGTCCCCAAAGCCACCAGGGTGATTGCTCCCTCATGGTCTGGAGGAGAAGCTAGCCCTCCTCCAGTCCTCCTGGGCGTCCCAGCTGGGTTGCATCCCCAGCCACTTGCCACACCACATATTGTGTGATGGGCACAGGTGAGCTGCTCATGTGGCAGCTTGTTTTGTGTCTCTTTATTGTTTGGTTGCTAATTAAGGAAGAAGAAACAAATAAGAGGTCTTAGTCAAGTTGATTAAAATTAAAGCAAAATAAGTTAATTAGCAGCAAAAACTAGTCACTAATTAAGAAGCTGGTTAGAATGAAAACCTGCAGCCATTGCGGCCCACCAGGATCAGAGTTTGACTAAAGGGTCCCCTCTCATTTGTTAAATTTCTTAAGTTTCTTGTGTTCCATCCATCCAGCCATCCTTTTTCAAACCCCATTAATCCAGTAAGTGAAAGACCCTCTTAACAAATTCTCAAATTCATCTCATAAGAAAGGCACCCAAACCTCTCTGATGTGATCTAACTCGAATAGTTTCTGACACAGATTGCAATGTGATGTTAAAAAAACCCAAACCCCACCTGGGTTCTGATTATTTGAGATCGACTGCCTTTAATATGTGTTACTGAATTTGGTTTCGTTTCTTATCGTCCACATTCAATCTGAGTTGAGTCAGGCCGCTCACATTTTCACTGAAGGAAGTGACTTGATTATGTTGGTTTGTTTTGTGTCTGTGACCAGAAGGGGGTGCCAGAGAGCCCCAAACCACAGTTACAGCAATGCTCAGCACACGTCTGGGCTCAAATAAAAGATTTTTATTTAAACACAGCACCTCTCCACTAATCACTTTTCCAAAATGAGCAAAACTACACAAAATAAACAAATTCTTCTTCCTTTCTTTGTCTTATTGACTGTTGTCTGCTGCCTGACTATGTAAGGCACACCCAGGAATGCTTCTGGTGCCTCACCATGTCTTCTGGGGAACACTTAAGAAAAGTGGGGAGGTCCTTTCCTGGCAGCACCCTCTCTCGATCACCAGGGCCACTCCCAAGCATCCTTGTAGGTGTCCCCAACTTGGTTCCCCTTTGAGGGCTACTGCCACTTGGCGTATGGGGATGGAACCACTCCTGACTCTCGGCTTCTGCTGGTCCCCCTATTAACTTACTCCAGCCGGATAGAAAGTTATTTATTTACAGATTGTCTGTGTTGTCACACTAGCCTCGCATCTGGTTAATGTATTTCTTCCTGCGTCATCCAGGATGCCATTTCTCATCCTACATGCCTTAATAGACACTGGTGACCCCATTTAGCTGAAGATTTGCATAAAACAAAAAACAAGCAGCGAGTGTGGAAGCATCTTTCCAGACGCGAGTTCCTAACAGAACTAACTCCAAGATGGACGACCTGCTGGTCATATGGCTTCCAGGCAGGAAGGGGCGCGTCCAGGAGGCCGGACAATGGAAGTGACATCAGAGGTAGCATGACTGTCCATCTTCCATTCTGCAGAAGGAGGAAGAGAGAGATGGTCCTAACAAGCAGCACCACCCCCAATGTGCACTGGAAAAGATGGTGGCTTTATAAGCCGAAACCGGAAGTGATGTCGTTGATGTTGAAACAGACAGGTTTTTCTGTAATTGGCCAGCAGAAATAACAGAGGTAGGTTTAGAGCACCTCGCCACCCCCTGGCTTGGCGGACAATTACCTTTACTTGACCCACTCAGCTCCCTCCTAATCGCACATGTCTGGCAATAGATAGATAGATAGATAGATAGATAGATAGATAGATATGAATGGCACTATATAATAGATAGATAGATAGATAGATAGATAGATAGATAGATAGATAGATAGATAGATAGATATGAATGGCACTATATAATAGATAGATAGATAGATAGATAGATAGATATGAAAGGCACTATATGATAGATAGATAGATAGATATGAATGGCACTATAGATAGATAGATAGATAGATAGATAGATAGATAGATAGATAGATAGATAGACAGACAGATAGATAGATAGAAGGCACTATAGATAGATAGATAGATAGATAGATATGAAAGGCACTATATGATAGATAGATAGATAGATAGATGGCAGATAGATAGATAGATAGATAGATAGATAGATAGATAGATAGATAGATAGATAGATATGAAAGGCACTATATGATAGATAGATAGATAGATAGATAGATAGATAGATAGATAGATAGATAGATATGAAAGGCACTATATGATAGATAGATAGATAGATAGATAGATAGATATGAAAGGCACTATATGATAGATAGATAGATAGATAGATAGATAGATAGATAGATAGATAGATAGATAGATAGATAGATAGATAGATAGATAGATAGATAGATAGATAGATAGATACTTTATCAATACAGGGAGCTGCTGGAAAGGCTGCCACTTGCGGCGGCACCTGAGTCAAAAAAATAAAAAGATAAATAGGAAAGGCACTATATTAGATTGATAAAAAGAATTTTCATTGAGCCAAAATACAAAGGTGACCCTCCTGCCCCCTTGGTCCCTGAACTCTTTGGGGTCCCAACACCACACTGCCTCTTTCATTTTGGACAGAGGTTAAAGGTCACAGTTCATGTGCCCTTCACTGCCCTTTCTTGCTCCGCGAGGTGCTGACTGAGGATTTTGTTTGTTTGTTTTTTCTACTTAAACCCAAGAGATTGTTTCCACTTTGGTGATGTGGCATTGTGTTTTCAAAGCTGGTTGTGGTTAACACATCAATGGCAGCCCTCACCACTGCTGCTCCCTCCAGGGTTTCTCCATGACAAGTTTTATGATGAAGACAGCAGAGCCTTAAGACTGATCCCTTCAGCTTTAAGAGCACTTCTGCCACTGCGCACTTTGAAGTGGTTCAGGAGCAGCAGAATGCCAAGCAGCTGGCATGACATTTGTTTCCTGAACAATAGGAATTTTGACCTTTTTCCTTCATTTTGTTTTTGTCGGTGACATCATTGTGTGTCATTTTACATAATTGTTTGATCTGAGATCCTGTCATGTTGTGTTTCTAGGTCTCACAGATGCCCACTAGTTGGTGTGGCGCTAAGTGGGTGTTACTGTAAGTAAGTAATAAACGTATGTGACCAGTGACATCATAGCTATATAAGATGACTATCTCTTTTAAAGAATACTAGAGAGAGACTGAGGGCCCTTATGAAAACAATTCTGTTGGTGATGTTGTTTTATTTTTTGTTATGTTTCGGGTGAACAATACAACAAACCTCTGAGTAAAAGTCCAACTACAACTCTTTCTGTTCTCTTCCCAGACTCCTTACATAAACCTTTATATATTTCAAACTGTTCTCAGTCTGTTTGGATCGATCGCTCTGTCCAATGGGAAACACAAGAGTGCCAACCTGCGGGTGCCCATTTTCTTGAAATGCAGTTGGCCAGCAGAACTGCAGACATTGTTTAGGGGGGCCTGGAGAGCAGCAGGTTTTCTTGTTTTGCCATTCAGCTTGCACTTGTCGTGGAAGGCTGATGTTTAAAGATTATTGTGAGTAAAGAAGATTCCCGGGAGACAGTAATGTGAAGCAAGCATCGTAATCAGAAGCAAAAAAAGGCAATGAACCAGGCAACCAAAAATGCAAGAATAAAATGAGAATCAGAAGTCGACGTCAAAACGAACATTAAAAAGTCAAAAACAGAACTGTGACGCTAGGGACTAGTTGACATTGAAGTGAACTGCGTTAAAACTGTCAGGTCAAGAGGTTTTACGGGATAACGTGTAATGTGATCGCTGCCGTAATTATTGCGCCACATCCCCATGGTGTAATTAATGCAATGATTGCAGTCATGTGACCCTTCTTACCAAGAAACCGAACAAAAATAAATCAAACGTCTTTAAAGTGCATTGAAATGATCACACAATCTTCATAACAGGTTCTATGTGGTAAAAGTATATAAAATTAAACAAAAAACACGTACAAAATGTATGAATTGTTGCTGTGCTTTTATGTCCTCCCAGTGTATATACCTCCCTGTTGTTGGTTTTGTCAATAAAGTTGCCATTATTGTTTATTTTATTAATAACCATCACAAGGTTCTATGAATACAACATAGACCAGAAACAGAGTCCATATCATAACACAAAAAATAACATTTGGAAGATGAGAAAAATACAAAGAACCCACTTGGTTTGATCTGCCTGCTAATATACGAGATTTTGATTTTTTTTTTATTTGATATACTTTTTTAATCCCCGAGGGGAAATAGTCTTTTCGGATGACCTTTAGGGTCAGAGTGCAGGGTCAGCCACTGTACAAAGCCCCTGGAGTCATTTTCAGGTTAAGGGCCTTTGAGCCAGGTCCTTAACCTATGCCCCCCATCCCCTCAACTGAATACTCACTACCTCACTTTAGCACACCCTGACTAGAGCTGCTGATTAGCTGTGCATACAGCATTTCTGTTTGTCAGTCGTTTGTAAAGAAAGAAAAGTATTGCAATATTTTAAACCGTTACTAACTCTCCTGTTATTTGGATGTGGCACTTGCTGCCATTGTTCTGTTGCCAGGCTGCTCTCCTGCATGCGGAAAAGTCATCTTGGATGAAGGAGTGTCGGAGAGATTCTCTCATCAGATCGGCCGGCCAGCGCAGACTCCACTATAGAAAGTCCAGGAGCGGAAAGGCGGCCAGTTGGCTGAGGTCTCTAGGACGTTGACTTTGTTTTTTACTTTCTCTGTTTAGAGTTTGAACCTCCACCATTGTCAATCAATTAACGGTCCGACATTGTTAATTTCCACTTATGTTTGATCAGTTTCTAGCTTGATCTCTGTGTGTTTTAATAAATCGGCATTCATATGTGTACCAGTCCTGTATTTAGTAATCAGTATAATCTGTACTTTTATTTTAAGGGAGAATTGTTCACAGCACTCTGTGCCTCCACTCAGTGCAGGGCGCTATACAAAAACAAGTTGTATTGTATTGTGTTGGGCCTGAGTCTGGGTAGAGCTGAAATGTAACAGACGGTAAGATTTAAAATCCCATAGTTTGCAGGAGTTTCTGGTTTTCTGATTTAGCCAGGATTTTACTCCTGGCTCATGGAAATTGTTGTTTCCGAGATATTGTCATGTTTTGTGTCACAAAAATCAGAGACAGAAGTCATAAAAGGTTGGGGCAGCCACCTGTGTATTGTTCCCTGGCTGCAAAAAAGGTAAATTGATAGCACTGATGTGCACAATTCAGAGTTCAAAACACAAAACAGAACTGATCAACTGTTTATAAGATACCGGCTTTAAAGGCCAAAACAGAATGTGATGTTAACAGGGGCCGGATCCAGAAGGATCTTCTTCCATAGGCTCGTACCCGGAGGTGACATCATAAAATGGGCCGGAACTGGAAGGGTCCTCTTCCGTGGGTCCGGGACCAGAAGTGACATCATCAGCAGGGGGTTGCCAACCAGGATCCCGTGAGCTGTTTCGTCATGTGGTGGGTGACCTGACCTGACAGTACTGATGACAGTGAAAATTTAATAAACCAGGGGTCCTCAATCACGGTGGTCCTGGAGAGGCGCAGTGGCTGCAGGTTTTTGCTCCAACCCAGTTGCTTAATAAAAAGCACTTATTGCTAAAGTAACACTTCTGCTTCACTTTAGTGATTTTGAGCCCTTCTTGCTTAATTTGGTCTTAAACAGCTATTTTAATTGCTCCTTATTATCAATAACATGCAAATGGCAAGAGAGAGCAGCATTTCTCCATTTAGCTTATTTACATTTACACCTGAGTGTATTTATCTGCACTATTGGGTTTAATTAAATACTTGGAAGAAAAATGAAGAGAAAAAGTGAAGGACTGAGAATTACTCGTCCATTTTAGCCTTCAAATCATTTGCATGATAGAAAGGGAAAGAAAATCTAGGATATGAGAATGACCTGACATAGCAGAGTTAATTTAATTTCATAGCTTGTTAGTGCTTTATTGGCAAGAATTGCTTTCTAATTAAGCAACCAGGTCAGAACAAAAACCTGCAGCCACTGCGGCTCTCCAGGACTGGGATTGAGGACCCCTGTAATAAACGGATATATAAAGTTTTGGAAGTAAATAAAGATAAAGCACCAGTCTGGGACTCTCAGTTTCTTGATTTAAGAAAATCTGGGGCTGCTATCAACAGTAGTTTCCCAGTTTTCATGCTAGTTTTCCCAGACCTGAGGTACATTGTAATTGTGTTTCTCACATGGTTGAAGGGTAGGGGAGTAATAGATTAATTTGCGCAAATTAGAATGAAATTAATTCTGCTGGCAATGTTTTAATCTTTATTATTATTATTTTGATTTTGATTATAATGATTTTTTTTATTTTGTTTTTGTAAAATAGGACTTGGCCTTTGAAGAGCCGTGTGCTGCTCGTGAGTACCACTGATGTACATACAGTATACAATATTTTTTTTTTTGTCATTATGTGCTAAATATTAGTTTGTTTAATTCTTGTGTTGTATTTCTCATATGTTTAGATATGCGCTCCACCCTCGGAATATCTATTTTGAGAACAAGAATTCATAAGCCTATTCAATCTTTTCATAAACACTGCACTCCAAAGGAAAACAGGAATCCGTAATCTTGGACCAACGTGAAATACGAAATGAGAATAAAATGAATTCTGCTGACAATGTTTTTAATTAATTAATTTATTTTTTTAAAGATTTTTTAAAGACTGCAGTGGGCTGGCACCCTGCCTGGGGTTTGTTTCCTACCTTGCACTCTGTGTTGGCTGGGATTGGCTCCAGCAGACCCCCGTGACCCTGTAATTAGGATAGAGCGGGTTGGATAATGGATGGGTGGATGGATTTTTTTAAAGACGTTTTTCTTAAGTAGGACTTAAAAGAGGGCGGCACGGTGGCGCAGTGGTAGCGCTGCTGTCTCGCAGTTAGGAGACCTGGGTTCGCTTCCCGGGTCCTCCCTGCGTGGAGTTTGCATGTTCTCCCGTGTCTGCGTGGGTTTCCTCCGGGCGCTCCGGTTTCCTCCCACAGTCCAAAGACATGCAGGTTAGGTGGATTGGCGATTCTAAATTGGCCCTCGTGTGTGCTTGGTGTGTGGGTGTGTTTGTGTGTGTCCTGCGGTGGGTTGGCACCCTGCCCAGGATTGGTTCCTGCCTTGTGCCCTGTGTTGGCTGGGATTGGCCCTGTATTCGGATTCAGCGGGTTAGAAAATGGATGGATGGACTTAAAAGAGCTACACCTGGTCTTTGAAGAGCGGTGTGCTGCTCATGAGCCGTGGATTGAGTACCACTGATGCATATGTACAGCATGTTTTTATCATTATGTGCTGAATATTATTTTGTGTAATTCTTGTGTTGTATTTATTATACAGATACAGTATGTTTAGATATGTGCCCACCCTCTGAAAATATCTTTTAAGAACAAGAATTCCTAAGCATATTCAATCTTTTCATAATCATTGCACCCCAAAGGAAAACAGGAATCCGTAATCTTGGACCCACATGGCATAGAGAATAAGAATGAAATGAATTTTGATGACCAAGTTTTTTTATATTTTTATTATTATTTTTTAATGATTTTTTAAGTTTATTTTTTCTTAAGTAGGACTTAAAAGAGCTGCACCAGGCCTATGAAGAGTCGTGTGCAGCTCGGAGTTGTGGATTGAGTACCACTGATGTATATATACAGTATGTCTTTTGACGTTATGTGCCGAGTATTAGTTTGTTTAATTCATGTGCTGTATTTATCATATGTTTAGCTATGTGCCCCCCACCCTCTGAAAATCTATTTTAAGCACAAGAATTCCTAAGCCTGTTCAATCTTTTCATAAACATTACACCCCAACGGAAAACAGTAATCTGTAATCTTGTACCAAATATAATACAAATACAGCGATGCTGATGTATGGGAATGGGAATAGCAGACAGCACCTGATCTGAAGCTGTTGTATCGCTACTTCCAGACTCGGTGGTCGCAGCCACTTCACTCACTGCACTGTCTGCATAACCTGCTTGTGGCTTTTGTGACGATTCACCAGCATCAGCATTCTCAGTTCCTACTGCTGGCCCTAGCTCAGTTTTGAGAAAGGTAGAAATCTAGGTAAGCTTAGCGTTTTTCAGTTCCTGTTGCAGGCGTGCCTTACGTTTCTCAGCACCACTATTATAATGTTTCCGCTTCTACTGGCTGACATGGCGTTTTATGGTGAAAATATAAATAACCTTACGTTGTTCAAATGTTCTGCGTTTGCAGACAAACAGGGACCACAACTTAACAACAGAATCGCTATGATTTACCATTTACATGTTTGAACTTTGAAAACTGTTGACATCAAATCAAAGTACAAAAGTAACAATTATTTATGATAATAACTAGGGGGCTTTGCCCCCTGCTCGCTTTGCTTGCCATCCCACCGGCCTGCGCTGTGGATTTCACTTTCACCAAACAACAAATCTTTTAATTGTCGTGGCTACGCCTCTTCATTGGGAAGAAACACTACTTTTCCCTGATGGCAACACGAATTAGACGATCTACAAGTCTCTGACTAAAAGTTTAAAGCCGAACAACATCTACTTACTTCTGTCATATCACCTATGTCCATATAATCAATCTCTTTTCACTGTTGAATTATTTCACAGAGTAATAATTTCCGTTTGTTAGTGCTAATGCGATCTTTACTATCAGTTTTTTGAGACTTTAGAATTTTAGTACTTTCATAATCTGTAACCTGCTCTGTATGTGTATCACTGCAACGTTTTTGAACCTCTTTACAACGTTTTACTTTGTCTTCTACTCTTTGTCTTTTATTTCTGACCCTGCTTGGAGCTGAGAGTGTAGGAAGTGTGTCTGACAATAGCATACACACGAATGAGAAGTGATTGGACTGTGGCCGTGGTTGTAATTGTTTGAGAGGAGAGTGGAACCTGAAATTATCTCTCATGGGAATTGAAATTATCTCAGAGAAAGTCTTGTCCCAGGAAATCCTTTCATAATAGAGAGATGTGTTTTTACATTATTCATGTGACGTCTTTCAAAACATCTTTCATTCATGTCCACTATGGCACGCCAAAGGTCACGAAACTTCAATGTGCACTTCTCTGTAAGGCGGACTAAGCCGTGTTGTGCCTCAGATTAGGCTCTGAGTCTCTGAACTACCGAAGTCTAAATTGGTGTAAACTGTCGCTGCTTTTTCCAGCTTAGACTGCTTGCTAAAGTGAAACCGTTCCTGGGGCAATCAGATTTGAAGAAGGTATGCAATGCTTTTATTATATAACACCTTGACTATTGTAATTCACTTTATTCCAGAATCAATAAATCTCATCTTTGCATTGCATCTTTATGGACCTGGAGAAAGCATATGACAGGGTGCCTCGAGAGGAGCTGTGGTATTGTATGAGAAAGTCGGGAGTGACAGAGAAGTACATAAGAGTTGTACAGGATATGTACAAGGGAAGTGTGACTGTGGTGAGGTCTGCGGTAGGAGTGACGGATGCATTCAAGGTGGAGGTGGGATTACATCAGGGATCGGCTCTGAGCCCTTTCTCATTTGCAATGGTGATAGACAGGTTGACAGACGAGATTAGACAGGAGTCCCTGTGGACTATGATATTTGCTGATGACATTGTGATCTGTAGCGAGAGTAGGGAGCAGATTGAGGAGACGCTGAAGAGGTGGAGATATGCTCTAGAGAGGAGAGGAATGAGGGTCAGTAGGAACAAGACAGAATACATGTGTGTGAATGAGAGGGAGGCCAGTGGAATGGTGAGGATGAAGAGAGTAGAGTTGGTGAAGGTGGATGAGTTTAAATACTTGGGATCAACAGTACAGAGTAACGGGGATTGTGGAAGAGAAGTGAAAAAGAGAGTGCAAGCAGAGTGGAGTGGGTGGAGAAGAGTGTCAGGAGTGATTTGTGACAGTCGGGTGTCAGCAAGAGAGAAAGGGAAGGTCTACGCGACATTATTGAGACCAGCTATGTTATATGGGCTAGAGATGGTGGCACTGACCAGAAAGCAGGCGACAGAGCTGGAGGTGGCAGAGTTAAAGGTGCTACGATTTGCATTGGGTGTGACGAGGATGGACAGGATTAGAAATGAGGACATTAGAGGGTCAGCTCAAGTTGGACGGTTGGAAGACAAAGTCAGAGAGGCGAGATTACGTTGGTTTGGACATGTACAGAGGAGAGATGCTGGGTATATTGGGAGAAGGATGCTGAAGATAGAACTGCCAGGGAAGGGGAAAAGAGGAAGGCCTAAGAGAAGGTATATGGATGTGGTGAATTAAGACATGCAGGTGATGGGTGTAACAGATCAAGATACAGAGGACAGACAGATATGGAAGAATGGGAGTAGCCGAAAGAAGAAGAAGTAAATCTCATCTTTCTTGGCTGCAGATGATTCAGAATGCTGCTGTTCGTTTTCTTACTGGTTCTCAGAAAGTTGTGTCCATTACCCCAATTCTGGCCTCGCTTCATTGGCTCCCAGGTGAATTTAGGATTCAGTTTAAAATTTTACTTTTGGTATTGAAGTCACTGTATGGTGCTGCCCCATCCTATCTGGCCTAGTTGCTGGTCCCGTATACACTAGTCTGCTCCCTACGTTCCTCTCAGCAGCAACTGTTGGTTGTGCCAAAATCTAAGATGAAGACTACGGGTGATCGTGCCTTTGCAGTTCTAGCACCAAAGTTATGGAATGCTCTGCCAGTTGAAATTAGGTCAGCATCATCAATCGAAATGTATAAATCAAGACGTAAAACACACCTGTTTTCAATTACCTTTAATTGTATATGACTAACTCTGGTATCCTATAGGACCTTTTTGTCCTGTGGGACTCTGGAGGCAGCTAATAGGTACCGGCAGGCCAAGCGGAATGCAGCTTCGGTGGTTGATGAGGCAAAAACTCGGGCATGGGAGGAGTTTGGAGACGCCATGGAGAACGACATTCGGACGGCTTCGAGGAGATTCTGGTCCACCGTCCGGCGTCTCAGTAGGGGGAAGCGGTGCAGTGTCAACACCGTATATGGTGGGGATGGTGCGCTGCTGACCTCGACTCGGGACGTTGTGGGTCGGTGGGAAGAGTACTTCGAAGACCTCCTCAATCCCACTAACATGCCTTCCAATGAGGAAGCAGAGCCTGGGGACTCTGAGGTGGGCTCTCCCATCTCTGGGACTGAAGTCCCCAAGGTGGTCAAAAAACTCCTTGGCGGCAGGGCCCCGGGGGTGGATGAGATACACCCGGAGTTCCTTAAGGCTCTGGATGTTGTAGGACTGTCTTGGTTGACACATCTCTGCAACATCGCATGGACATCGGGGACAGTGCCTCTGGATTGGCAGACCGGGGTGGTGGTCCCCCTCTTTAAAAGGGGGACCGGAGGGTGTGTTCCAACTACAGAGGGTTCACACTCCTCAGCCTCCCTGGCAAAGTCTATTCGGGGGTTCTGGAGAGGAAGGTCCTGCCCCAAGTGGAGGAGTTTAAGTATCTCGGGGTCTTGTTCACGAGTGAGGGAAGAATGGAGCGTGAGATCGACAGGTGGATAGGTCCGGCATCCGCAGTGATGTGGGCTCTGCATCGGTCTGTCGTGGTGAAAAAGGAGCTGAGCTGTAAGGCAAAGCTCTCAATTTACCAGATGATCTACGTTCCTACCCTCACCTATGGTCATGAGCTATGGGTTGTGATCGAAAGAACGAGATCGTGAATACAAGCGGCTGAAATGAGTTTCCTCCGCAGGGTGTCTGGGTTTTCCCTTAAAGATAGGGTGAGAAGCTCAGTCATCTGGGAGGGGCTCAGATAATAATAATAATAATAATAATAATAATAATAATAATAATAATAACAATATTAAATAATAATAAAAAAACTATACAGCCCAGAGTGGGCCTCCCAAGCTCGTAGGTCCTTGTGCTTTGTACAATTTGCGCAATCCATTGCTACACCATATCAAATGGCATATAACAGAGACATACGTGTTGCATTATTAACTGCAAATGTTAACACGGAGGTCTATGTTGATTTGTTAGATTTCAACCCATCTTAGACAGGTAGCCCAGCTAGCCTGCTTTATGTAAGTGTTTTCCATTTTGTGACACTGGTGGTCTGCTCTGATTCCAAGAGGCCTATCACACAGCAACACCACGAGCTCCGCCAAGGAGAGCTGTGGTCTTGTTGTCGCAGCTTCATTTGTGTTCACATGTCTCCCTACTCTGATCAAGATTTACGTGTTCCCATTTTTTTTAACGCTGTTTTTTAGATAAATTTATTCAATTTCAACAATGGCAGCAAAGCTTAGTGTTAATGAAGACACTTTGCCAAGAGCTCCTTAGTGCAAAAGCATTATGATGAGTTTAGTTAAAATTCGGATTATGTGTTTATGGTAACGAAAAATTCTTAGTGAACAGGGCCCGCCAGAACCTAATCCCAGTTTTCCAAAGGATCAATGCTTCAACATCCATGGTTTCTGCTTGTGTGAGTTTTACCAGGAATGCTACCCTCATGGATAATAATAAGTGATTGTAGATAAAACGCAACCAATGAATGACACCTTCCTGATGGAAACATAACAAAAAATGAAATAATAGAAGCACCTGAACAGCCAAGAGAGAGGATAGCAGCCCAGAAACTCAAAAGGTGAAAAAAATTAAGAGATTACATCGTCAGGGACCACTGGCTAAGCAAATTCAGGAACTGGATTATAATATGAATTGTCTCAAGAACATAAGAAATTTGATAAATGAGAGAAGACCACTTAGTCCATCAAACCTGTGTGTTTAGCTAATAGCTAAGCTGTCCCGATATCTCATCCTGATTCTTCTTAACGCTCGTCAAGGTGTCTTCTTCAACTCCATGTCTTGGCAGTTTGTTCCTGAGTCCCACAACTCTTTGCATAAAGAAGTGCTTCCTGATTTTCAGTTTTAAATGCACTTGCCCTTAATCTCCACTAGGTGTCTTTGGGAATGTGATTCACTCTTAAGCTGAATGAATTCTGCTGGATCTTCTTTATCGAAGCCTTTGAGAATTTTGAAGACCTTATCGGGTCCCCAAGCAGTCTTCTCTTCTTGAGACTACACAGGTTGAATTCTTGGAGTCTGTCTCAGTACGACGTGTTCTGAAGTCCAGGGTTGCACTTGGTTGCTCTTCTCCTCACAACTTCAAGTGCTGATGTGTCTTTCTTATACTGTGGTGACCAGAACTGGACACAACACAAGTGGCCTCACAAGTGCATTATATAATTTGAGCATAATGTCCCTTGACTTACAGTAAGTTCAACAGTTTTTATGATATAACCTAACATTGTTTTTGCCTTTTTGATTGTTTCTGTGCATTGCTTAGTCAAAGAGAATGTTTTGTCAACATAAAGCCCTAAATCTTTTCTAGAGTTTGCGTCCTGTAGCTCAGTGTCTCCCGTCTTTTATTCATAATTGATGTTCCTTTTGCCCATGTGCAGCACTTTGCACTTTTCTACTTTAAGGTGTTTGCTCTGTTCTGAAGGTCCAGCCTTTCTTCCCAGGCTTCAAAAGCACCATGATATTGTACAGGATGCAAGTCCTTAGAAAATGAATCTTTGGAGAAAAAAAAAAAAGAATCTTATAAGATGTCATCAAAAGCAACAATAAATAAATAAAATGAATACAAAAGGGGTAAAAAGCCTTAGAGAGATGGGGGGGCGTGGGCGTCTTGAAAATGCTGACAACACAACTCCCGCGGGCCACCAGCCACAGGAAACGCATCCTCCTATGTCTGCCCCTTCTCAGCCTCTCGACTGTCCTTGCACGTCCCCTCTTAATACCTTAAGAGTGTTTCTTAGAGTTAACTCATTTTATGTCATTTCCTCTTGCCACAGTTAGACAAAATTCTTGGAAGTTAGTCATCTTTGCACGTAATGACACATGCAGCTGTGGAGCGGAGGCTGAGTCACGGCCGATGAGTCTCTGTTCACTCATCTCATCATCCGATGGATTCAGACTTGGGACCCTTGAGGTTCATCATCCTGATGGATGTCTCTGTTCTCAGAGCAAAAGTGACTACAAGGTTTCATTACTAGGAAAGCCGAACTGTGCATTCTGTTAAAAAAAAAAAAGACACCGCAGAACTGTGCCAGCACCGGTGGGTCCTCCTCATCATCAGTGTCCCAGGCTACTCCATTACTGGAGTTTTTGCTCCAATCCACGTCTATTATGATTATAATCCACTCATCCAGCAATTTACCAACATGCTCATTCATGCAGCAATCTGCTTATCTGCCAGCCAGCAGATAGTCCGATGTGTTCATTCATTCAGACTCCGATCTGTTAATCCAGCGTTGACTCTATTCACTCAGTCAGCCAACCATTTATAAAGCCATTCATAAATTTTATATATGTCAAGTCACCCAACTAGTAGCAACAATCTTTTTTTTTTCCGGAAATCTATAAAGACATATAAGTAGGCATACACTCCATACGTAGGAAAAAGAGGCAGAGGAGCAGCCTGGAAGGACAGGAGAGCAAATCTTACATAAAATGGGGGGACAGGGCTGGTCCTCTATTTGGATAAAGAGTGCGTCCATGGGGGATGTTTGATCTTAAGCTAGGAGACCAAAGAGTGCCACATTGACATAATAAATGGGAGGAATGTGTATTTTAATAATAATAATTCTTTACATTTATATAGCACTTTTCTCATTACTCAAAGCACTTTACACAGTGAGTGGGAAGCCACTTCAACCACCACTAAAGTGTAGCATCAACCAGGATGATGCGACGGCAGCCATTTTTGAGCCAGCACTCTCACCATAAATCAGCCATTAGAGACAGGGGATGATTAGGGGGGCAGGATGACCAGGCTGTGGTGGAGAATTTAGCCTGGACATCGGAATATACAATGTGGCTAAACACAACCCACCTTCATCTTCTTCTTTTTCTGGCTAAGCCCATTAGGGGTTGCCACAATGGAACATCGTCTTCCATATCTTTCTATCGTCTGTGTTTTGTTCTGTCACACCCATCACCTGCATGTCCTCTCTCACCCCATCCATAAACCTTCTCTTAGGCCTTCCGCTTTTCCACTTCCCTGGCAGCTCTATCCTTAGCATCCTTCTCCCAATATACCCAGTATCTCTCCTCTGCACATGTCCAAATCAACACAACGTTGCCTCTCTGACTTTGTCTCCCAACTGTCCAATTTGAGCTGACCCTCTTAATGTCCTCATTTCTAATCCTGTCCATCCTCGTCACACTCAATGCAAATCTTGGCACCTTTAACATTGTCAATGATGAGAAAAAAAAAGATGAACATTTAGACAGAAACCATAGCCCAGACAGATAATGAAAGCGTAACCTAAAATGGGAGAGAAAGCAAACGCTGAAGCCGCCATCTTATACTGTGTTCACGTGCTGTCTGAGCTCTTGGAGTTCCAACTTGTGACCTTTCACCTCCCCATGCAATGCGTTTACATGAATTTCTGGTCGGGCTTTTTGTTACTTGTAACTTGGTCTGTGAGAAAAGCAACTACAGATATTTTTTTCTGTGAAATTAAACAAGCTAAACATATTAAATGTGTATCACTTCACTAATAATGAAATACCAACACAAAAATTGTATTTCTGGTTGAACAGGTTATATCTTTCATTTTGTAGAATTGTTTGTCTGTGACCACTAGAGGATGTAGCAGCTCCCCAAGACACAACTACTTGACAAAGTCCTGGGTTCAAACACAATATCTTCTTTAATTTTTAACCTCCACCATTCTTCAAATTGTCTTCTGTGATAAAACATGACAATCCATCTCGGTTCTCCACGTTGAAACCTTGTCCACACTCCTCCTGACTCTGACTGGCCTTGCAGGAGACTCAGCTTCTTTCTTTCTACACCCGGGAGGAATTCCGGTGCCACGGCATTGCAACTGGAGGCATTCCGGGTCAGATGGAAGTCGATTAAAGAGGTCATAATAATCCCTTTTAGGTCCCACTGATGGCACCCAGGAACCCCTACAGTGCTGCCCCATAGGACAACAATTCCCAGACTGCCTTGTGAATGTTCCAATGGGTTTCACACCAGTGGGATCCTGCTTCTGTGTGTACATGGGGAGAATCTGACCCCCCTGTCCTTCTATTGTACCCTCCCTTTCTGACCAAAAACCAACATCTATCCTGTTCATCCAACATGGCACTCAGACGTCGAAGAGATCAGGTAGCTTTGTTTTCTCTGACTTGTGTAACTCATAGCTCTGACTCTGTATGGCATTCACATTCATGTCTGCTGTCTGTCCGACAACATGTGGACGCAGTGTGACATGAGATCCTGCCTCTACTAGTGCACATATTTAAGCTTTATATGCAGTGCTAACAACATCTTCCCATGAGCCATAGTCCATTCCTTCTGCCTGATGGGAATTGTAGTCCTCACGTCAGTCGAGCTACAAGACTGCAGATGAGATGAAATTATAGGGTGTGGCTTCCAGGTGGTGCTTCATCTCCCCAAATACCCGACATAAAGGCTCGGACACATGTGTAGCAAAGAATAACAGTTGTTATTCGTGTGCAACTCTTATGGGAAGAGTTTCCCACAGCACAATCACCAACAATTCAGCACACAGCAATGCTCGGTTTCTCTGTCGCCTTCTCTCTCTGCCTCCTCACAGCAAGCATTGCCCTCCTACTGACTCGATCCTGGCTCCCGGAGATAAGGCATGTGGCTTCTTTTATATAAAACCCGGGACTAACTCCGGTGTCCTATAATCACGGACCAGGAGTGCTTTGGGTTAGGCTGGAGCCCAACAAAACAGGGCTCACAAGTTCTCTCTGCATCTCCTGGCGGTGTTCGCAGGACCCAGCAGGGCTGAGACAAAGAACTCCAGTTTCCATGATGAAGGGGGCTGCCATCTAGTGATGCAGGGGAGACAAAACCAAGTGCATCCTGGCCAGGTAAGGCTCCCGGCAATCCCTCAGAAGGGGGAAAGGTTTTCATTTTTATATTAAATCTCTTTCCTTCTTGGTCAATGGAGTGATTTTAACATGTTTGCATAGTGACATCGTTTGGCTGTGAATTCAATTTTGCAGGAATCGCTGGATCAACACTACTAGCAGGCCAAAAGTAATGCCTGAAGTGGGCTGGTACCCCCTGCCGGTACTTCCCACCAGTACTTCTAGGTTTTGTCATTTGGAGTTTTATCATGCAGACTGGCAGTGTTTGTAGTCACAATATGCAATGCCAGTACTCCCGGGTACCTCTGGGTACTAACAGGCCCCACTTGTTAATCTCCTGGGAATTTTAGTAGGGGGGGCCCGATCCTCAATGCTTCCTAGAGTCTGTATATATACGAGAGGGTCTTGTCTTCAAGTATAACATGAATGCACAGAAACGACTCTTCTCTTTTTACTTTCTCATATACGAGTATGAAGAATAGGGAAAGAACTGTAATCATCCAAAAATTTGATGTCAACATTTTGATGAATCTCAACGTTTTAGACCTCCCAGACTTTCTCGTATACAAAGTGTAGGGAAAGTATAGGAATCCTGCAAACAATTCTGCTTTGAGATTTTGATGAATCTCAACGTTTTTGACCTTCCTGAGTCCGAAAATGCCATTTTTGGAATTATGTCTGTGTGTATGTGTAGTTGTGTGGGTGTGTGTAAGCACGATAACTTGAGTATGCTTTCACTTGGATCAACAAAATTTTTGCATACAAGTATTAGGTACAAAATATAGATTTCTATCAACGTTTGGGCTATTTCCATTAACCGAAAGTGGTACTTTATCTTTTATTCATGCAGCTTCATAGTCCGATTTATTCAACTTTACTTTTATAATAATTCAGTATATTATTAATTGGATTTGATTTGTTGTTGATGGTTCTTTAATGTACATGATATAAAAATATAATCATTGTCCTGCAGTTTACTTCTCAAATATCAATCTCCATATCTGAGTATACGAAAAAGTCTAGGGGAGACCACTCCCGATTTTTTCCATTTCAACCACTGGCTAAAAGTAGCCCTGTTCTGTGGTCTGTGGTTTGGGTGGAGTGTAAATGTTCCCCAGGTGTCTTTGTGGGTGTAACACTGGGAATGTTAGTTTTCCTCCCACATTTGCATGTTAGGTCAACTGGGACAGTGTAATGATCAGTGGCCCCCTTTGTCTTGGTCAGGTGTTGGTTTCAACCTCGTGGCCAAAGCTACTTGGATAGGCACCTCTAAAGCAGAAATCAAACCTATCAATTAAAAAAAGAAACGTATCCTCTACTAGGATGAAATATCTTTGAATTGGAAACCTGGCAGGAGGAAACCTGTTTCTTTGGGTCTTTATTTTACCCCTCAGCAAATGC
The DNA here is from genome assembly GCF_016835505.1 of Polypterus senegalus. Taxonomy (NCBI): domain Eukaryota; kingdom Metazoa; phylum Chordata; class Cladistia; order Polypteriformes; family Polypteridae; genus Polypterus; species Polypterus senegalus. The sequence goes on along the minus strand of NC_053163.1, from coordinate 140,605,759 downwards.
CAAAGAGGGAGCGTTCATCACAGCAGCCTGTTACAGAATGATCAGACTGGTCAAATGGTTATATTTATAGACAATTGAGTTTGCATGACAATGCTTAATTAATGCGTACATATCACACTCTGATTGGGCTAAAAGACCTGAGGTGCTTTGCTATAGCCCTCAAGCAGCCTAAACAATACAAGCCTTGATAGCTCTTGAATTCAACTCTTATTCTGTTATGCTAACTGCATCCATGCCGACTGGCAAGTGTTACTGGGTGCGTGACGGGACATTACATCAGCCAGTTTCTTGAACCATCGTCCTGGGACATTCTCCTTGTTTACTTGACCATTTCAGCAGTTCTCTTCATGACATTTCTAAAACAACTGGTTATACATTTCAAACCAAACTACGTAACTACTGTTACCTCTAAAATATTCTCTCACACTTCCTTCCCAGAACCGTGAACTAGACAAGCCGGCTAGAATATGGAAGGTCCTTCCTTACACTCTGTCTCCCTGCTCACAGCCATATTGTGTCAGAACTCAGGACCAGCATGGCCGTCTCTCTGTCTCTCTCATTTTGCTTGTCAGTGCGCTGTGGGATTCTCTGGCTTTACCCAATCCCCCCACCCGAAGGGGTGGAGGGCCAGCGTTATCTAAAGCGTCTGCGTATTCTGTTGATCAATGGAGAGATAAGCTGGGCTCCAGCGGCCGCAGGGCAGCGTGAAAGGAAAATGCTTACTTGACGCCAGGAGATAAGTCCGTCTACTTTTGCTGGGCCTGAAATTGTCTGCCGATGGTATCTGCTCGAAAGGCATTGAGAACAACAAAATGCCAGGCACTGGGAGCATGAAGGAGGCCTGAATGAATCCTGACAGAGGCAATGGAGCGCCTGCTACACGCCTTTCACTGTTGACTTGCTGCATGTCAGTATTTCATGATCATATAGGTTTTGTTTTTTATTAAAGTGCAGCTAAATATAGTCTACGTTGGACAATAAATAAAATGTGGTGTTGTGGATATCTTAAAAATGGCCTGATTGTGAAAATATATAGTTTTTTTCCACACAACTTCAGAGATGGCATGTATTTCTCTGGCTAAACCCTGAAGCGGTAACCTTGTAGGGCTTTTACATGCCTTCCTAATTCATTCCAGATGTTCAGCTACAGGCTCTAAGAGACCCTGTTTTGCCCACGTCTCCAAGCCTCCTTCTGCTCCCGTTTCCCAACCCACTGCTTGCCACCACGGCACACGGGGCCATGTTCCTGGAGGCCTTGGAATGAGCTTGTCACTGGCAGGCTCAGGGAACAGCATTGAGCAGCTCTGATTTCAGTCCAATCCTGTTGACCTCACTGCTCATCTCCCATCATTAGGGCAGATGTTCTTAATAAAGCCCTCTTGTAGGTCTGAGAACATCTGTCTGCATCCTGGAAACTTCAAGCAAGGCAGTAGGCTTCAGTGGGAATAGACAGAAGGCTCCATGCTGCTTGTCTCCTCTGTATATTTATTCAGGATTTAATAAGTGACGACACATCATTGCAAGAACAGAACACAATCCATAGCAGACCTGGAAAGTTCATTGTTGTATGGTGTGAAAATAAACAGTTCTGTCCAGAGTCAGAACAAGTCCTGTTCAGTAGGGGGTCTAAAGGAGGCTCTCATCTGTTCCACTGTTGACATTTCAGCATTCCTCAGGCAGCCCAAGTGGGCGAGAAAGTCCAAAATGTGCTACACATGCCAACCACCTTTACATCAGGAGATTCCAACATGTTGTAACAGAGTAAACAAAGAGAGGTGCTGGCGTGTTTGGGGACCCAAGTGGGAAAACCTTGTTTTAATCATGGAAAGGCAAATGCACTTACAATACAATACAATGCCATTTATTGTTGTATAGCCCAAAATCACACAAGAAGTGCCACAATGGGCTTTAACAGGCCCTGCCTTTTGACACCCCCCCAGCCTTGACTCTCTATGAAGACAAGGAAAAACTCCCAAAAACAAAATTGGAAGAAACCTTGGGAAACTCAGTTCAGAGAGAGAACCGTCTTCGGGTAGGTTGGGCATGCAGTGTGTGTCAAAAAAACGGAAGCAAATACAATACAATACACAGAACAGAACACAAGTAACCCTCGATAAAATATAATAGAGGAATAGAAATACTACAAGTACAGAGCAGTGTTCAACACTAGATGATATCTCAAAATACGATTTGGATTTGTTTAGAGTCCTGGAGACCTTTGCCATCAAGCTGCCTCCCTCTATTGGCCATTCCACAGCTGAGTCAGTGCTGGACCAGCCAATCCGATGAAAGGACCCTTCTACCTGATGATTCCTGCGATCCTCCATCAGAAATGACTTTACCTTAGGCAGGCAGAACAACTTGGCAGGTGGGCAGTGGCACCAAGTGTCACATTTGAGTACCGAGAAGAGAAACAGAATAGGTGAAGTTTAGTAACAAATTACAACTATCGTATTATTTATGTTTTAGTGCTGTACAGTTAATCAGCAGCTCTAGTCAGGGTGTGCTAAACTGAAGTAGTGAGTCTTCAGCTGGGATTTAAAAGTTGAGACTGAAGGGGCATCTCTTATAGTAGCAGGCAGACCATTCCACAGTTTAGGGGCCCTGTAACTGCAATCCTCCATCAGAGATAATTTTACCTTAGGCTGGCAAAACAACTTGGCAGGTGGGCACTGGCACCAAGTGCCACATTTGAGTACCGGCATTTGAAAGAGTAGTGCTAATGAGAGAGTGGAGGTGGTCCTGTTTAATGATTCTTTTATACCAGCTGGAAGGGTTGGAATCAAGGTGATGTCATGAGTCTTTTTCGGGGGGTATTCTCTTCTAAATTAAGGGTGGAAGTAGGAAGCGGGTTAGTAATGGTGCATTGTCCATTCCCTTCCCTTGGCACCCAATGAGAGAAAACCACGAGGCTTCCCCGGGTGACACACAAGCTCTTCGTCTTTTGAACAGAAATTCTCGTCTACGCCTCAATGTCAGGATCAGACAAATATGAAAGGAAAAATTGGGAGTTGCAAACAGATTTGTCTCCAGAAGCTCCACTGCACGCAATGTATTGCTGTGCCCTGGCCTTGACACCGGTGAACACTCGACGCTCCTGTGTTGTGATGTGTAATGTGCCGCACAGACCGCCACGAAGGAGTACTGCAAGCACAATGGACTCTTTTATTTCTCTACTTTTTTTTTGTCTTTTTTTATTAACTGACTGAATTGAAATGTTAAAAAAGAGAACATAAAAAGCAATGACAGATAAAGTGCTTCAATTCCTCCTCCTCTCACAGTAACACAGCGAACACTGGGGCTGCAATGCTAAATTACAACCTACATATTCATGCACCGCTCAGTATACAAATGCAAGAAATAAAAATCATATACCTGAAATGTTAAAACGGAGAACATAAAAAAAAAGTGATTGTTAAAGTGCTGCAATTCCTCCTATTGCAGAATAATAAAACGCCTGACAGGATCACATGTAATACGTAAAAATGTGCCATACTGTCAGGATCAGACCCCTGAAGGATATGGAGATCTGACAGGATCTGAATCTGCATGTAAAGGTAGAGAGAATGCTGAAATCTGACGTTATTAGACTCTTTATAAGTGTGACGTGACACTAGATAACCCAGGAGGAAACCAAGGTGGCATCGTTCATCTACTGGATTCTCACTCATGACAGGATTATTGGTCAATCAGTGCTATTGGACCAGACACTAGAGGTGGACCTGCGTTATTTGACAGAACAATAAGCTTACAGGTAAAGCCACAGGATTCCTAAACTAGATAGGATACGGTGCCCATAAAAAGTGTACACCCTCCTGGAAATTCTCACACTTCATTATTATACAAAATTGAATCAGAATGGGTTAAATTTGGCTTTTTTGACACTAAAAAACAGAAAAAGACTCTTTAGTGAGGAAATCCTGCTTATGGTTTACAAAGCCTTAAATAACCTCACTCCATCCTATATCTCGGAAGGCCTTTCACCCATGGTCAACACATTCTAACGCGGGCCCCTAGGCCAGGATCTCTGGCGGGCCCTTCACCGAGGGTTAAGGAAAACGGGATACCCAAAAGGATTTCAATGTAGGTATACAATTTAGTTGAAGATCCGTACGGTTCTGTGACGCTTCGCTTTTTATGTACTCCAGCATTTCTGATATACTTTTCTAACGTAGGGTTTCCTATAGGAGATTTTCCAACTAAAATAGTGGCGGTTGTTGAAGGCCTCAATTTTCTTACAAAAAGCTGGAAATGACGTCTTTTTGAAAATGGCGGGAATTTTTGAAAAACTAATTAACTTTAACTCTTAATATCTGCAGAAGTAAGTGATGTAAATGTTTAATTTGTTTGCGTAGTATTTCTTATTTAATTGTGTTTAAACATTGTATAATTTGTTTAAGTTTATTTTTTATAATATTTATAAATAAAGAATATATAAAACTGTATGACACCAAATAAGCAATTAATATCAAAATTTTCGAACAGTGGAGAGGTCTACGTTTTATTTGGATTCGTAAAATGTTATAGAAAAATGTATGTAGAAATTTTTTTATCTGAAACTTTTTTTGATATTGTTTTTAGTTTTCAAAATATTTTCTGCTGAAGTTGACACTCAACGCTGTAGGATCAATTCTTGCTTTCTGTTCATACGTTTTGTTTGTGCATAATATCTACTCAGCCCACGCTGGGCCTCTGTGATCCCAGGACCCCTGGTTAGAGCCCTGTGAGCCCCCCCTTGTGGGGGCCATGCTGTCACCTTACACTCCAAATCGTAACCTTAGATCTTCAAATGAGTGTCTGCTTAGAATTCCAAGAGCTAAACTTAAAAGAAGTGGTGAGGCGGGCGGCCTTCTGCTGTTATGCACCTAAAATCTGGAATAGCTGACCGATAGAAATTCGCCAGGCTAATACGGTGGAGCACTTTAAAACACTGATAAAAACCCATTACTTTAACGTGGCTTCATCTTAGTGTAACCCTGATATTCTGTATATACCGGTACATCTATGTATCATTTTTATCATGGCTCCACAATCCATTCCAAGCCCTACTTTCTCTTCTGTTCTTTTTCCGGTTTTCTGTGGTGGAGATCTGTGCCACCTTCACCTGATCAGGGCACCATGCAGTCCCTACATTGATGGATTGAAGGCCAAAGGTCCACATGACCATCATCGTCTAATTCTTCCACGTGAAGCCTGAATACAACGAGGACTGATTGAGATCACTGATGTTAGGTAGAATGCCTAGTGGGGGCTGGGTGGTCTCATGGGCTTAGAACCCCTGCAGATTTTGTTTTTTTCTCCAGCTGTCAGGATTTGTTTATGTCCTCCTGGCTATCAGGCCTTACTTTATTCTTTGTTACTTGGTTTTGCCTAATTTTATTTTTTTTTCATCTTGTAAAGCACTTTGAGCTACATCATTTGTATGAAAACATCCATCCATCCATCCGCTGAATCTGAACACAGGGTCACGGGGGTCTGCTGGAGCCAATCCCAGCCAACACAGGGCACAAGGCAGGAACCAATCCCGGGCAGGGTGCCAACCCACTGCAGGACACACACAAACACACCCACACTACACTTGGACCAATTTAGGATCGCCAATCCACCTAACCTGCATGTCTGTGGATTGTGGGAGGAAACCGGAAACGGGGAGAACATGCAAAGTCCACGCAGGGAGGACCTGGGAAGTGAACCCGGGTCTCCTAACTGCGAGGCAGCAGCACTACCACTGCGCCACCGTGCCGCCCTGTATGAAAACATGCTATAGAAATAAATGTTGTTGTTGTTCAAATAAAAGCAGATCTACATGAAAAGTGGTCTACATGAAGGACAAACACAGAACACAAAATACCCGATCACCTAAGTATTCAGCCCTTTTAAAATGGCAGCCCTAAATCATCACTGCTGTAACCAACTGGTTTTTGAAGTCCCAGAATTAGTTCAATGGAGGCCACCAGTCTGGGGTTTCAAATGCACCTGAATGTGAAAAGGCCAAGTCACTATGGTGGGTGAGCCTACACAATGAAGACAAAAGAACACTCTAAGCAACTCCACAAAAAGGAGATTGAGAAGCACAAGTCAGGGCACGGAGACAAGAAAACAGCCAAGTCACTGAATGGCCAGTTCAATCAGTCATGAAGAAATGGAAAGAGAAGGGCGTAGCTGGAAATCTGCTAGAGCAGGCCATCCACAAAAACTGAGTGGTCATGCATGAAGAAAATGAATCAGGGAGACCACCAAGAGAACTCTGAGAATTCTAAAGTTAACTGGGGAGATCGTGCAGACAACAACTGTGCCCGGGTACTTTATGGGAGAGTGGCAAAGAAAAAAAAAACACACACGGGACATCTTGGCTGGAGTTTGCCAGAAGACACATGGGGGACTCTGAAGCCAGCTGGTTGAAAGTTCTGTGTTCTGATGAGACCACAATTGAGCTTCCTGACTATGAGGCTAAACACCACGTTAGAGCGCACATTATAAAATACACACCATAAAACATGGTGGTGCTGGTACTGGCATAGGGCCATGCGGATCCTTCTCTTGCAGCAAGCCTTGGAAGGCTTGTGAGGGGAAAAAAATAAATCAGCAGAATATGGGAGAATCCTGGAGGAAAACTTGATGAAGTCTGCAAGAAACCTACGACTTGGGGGAAGATTTGCTTTCCAGTAAGACAAAGACCTCAAGTATAAAACATTTAAAGCTGTTTGGTTGCCTCAGGTCAGATTTGCACAATGGTAGACATGAAGTCTGATCCCTCCAGTTCATCCATCATCACATCTTAGAGGTTACCAATATTTACTCTCCAGCACTGAGGAAAGATGGGGTCTAACTTTAATGGGGAGCAATGCAAGGGGCTGAGATTATTATTACTGGGTGACATACAACATTTGAAATACAGTTGGTGACATTCCTTTTTCTTTTCCATTTGGGGCACAGGCAGGTGAAGTGACTCACTAAAGGCCACCTAGTGACAATAGTGGGATTTGAACCCACAACCAGGGATTTAAGTCCAAAGCCTTAACCACTGCAACACCATGAGATCTGACACAAACTGGAAAAGCTAGGAAAAGCTTGGGCTGCTGCTGGAAGAGCTGTTGGTGAGGCCAGCAGGGGGTGCTTAACCTGTGGCCTGAAAGTGAATACCAATGTCTCAGAGCAGTGACGGGGACCCTGTGCTGTAAACATGATGCTGTCCTTTAGATCTAAGAACCTCACTCTCTGTGATCGTTAAACATCCCTGGGCACCCTTTGTAAAGAGCAGGGTGTATCCCAATGGCCTGGTTAAATTGCCCTCGATGACCCCTAGTCATCCCCTGTCCCTGATCGGCTATCTATTTCTCACCACCTAACTGCTCATGTGTAGTGAGTGTACTGGTGTAGGAATGGCTGCTGCTGCATCGTCCAGGTGGGTGCTAAACATTAGTGGTGGTTGAAGTGGCTCCCCATAATAATAATAATAATAATTATTATTATCCATCCATCCATTATCCAACCCGCTATATCCTAACCACAGGGCCACGGAAGTCCGCTGGAGCCAATCCCAGCCAACACTGGGCGCAAAGCAGGAAACAACACCCGGGCAGCGTGCCAGCCCACCGCAGATTATTATTATTATTGCTATTATTATTATTATTACTAGCCGTCCCCCGCAGCTCCGCTTGCATAATAGTGAAACAGGACAGTGAGGTGGGCCTGCCCACCTCCCCACTCCTGACGTCACACTTCCCCCTCTCCTCGGCTCACTGCCTCTGTCTCGGATTAGCGCGAATATATCGCTCCTGCAAGCGAACTATGACTCTTAGCGCGATGACAGAAGTAAAGCAAAATCAAACGGAATGCTCAAGCAAATTCTAGAAAAAAACTCAATCTAAATCTGTTAAGTAGTTCTTTCGTTCAGTAGGTAAGCAGAGTTAAAGTTACCCCCTGAGACTGGCGTGTGGGTGAGGACGGCACTGACCCTCTCACCTCGGCCCACTGAGTGTCTCTCGGATTTGTGCAAATAAATAACAGAACTGTGATACATAGTGCAATGAGAGAAGTCGCAAAAGCAACCGGAATGTTCACGCAAATTCTAGAAAAAAAAACCAATCTAAATCCGCTAAGTTGTCCTCTCGTTCACTAGCTAAGCTCCTAGGCTGGAGTGTGACGAGAGAGATGGCCCCGCTCCTCCTCCCCGCAGCCTGATGAGTCTCTCTCGGATTTCCGTTAATAAATCGGTACCACAAGTGAACTTTGATAGCATAATGAGAGAAGTCGCAAAACCAACCGGAATGTTCAAGCAAATTCTAGAAAAAAACCCGTGAAAAGTGGACAGACATACAGACAGACAGATTTTTTTTTTTTTGGACTTGGATTTTATATATATAGAGATTATTATTATTCTTATTATTAATGTGCTGGAATTCATATCCTCAGCACCAGACGCTGTACCCCTCTGAGTAAACTCAACACAGGGCTAAAACTGCAAAGCACTGGCTTGTGACAAGACTGGGCACCACAGAGTTTAAAGCAAAGGGACAGTCCAGGGGACTACAGCCTAAACCTCACGAGATATGAGAGAACTGGGATTTATTGAAACACCCTCCAAAAAAAGTCCCTGAAAATCACAAACTTCTAAGAAATGCAATCAGATCAGATGCCCATTAGAAGAGTGAAGCAAAATAATCCTGAGATCTAACAGGTCCTTATTCCAATATGCAGACATCTTACAGGTGCAGGTGGCATGGATACAAATATCTAATGGTGGAAACCTGCAAGGTGCCGAAATCTGTGCTAAAGTCCAAACAGTGAGAGGGAAGCTCCAGGATACTGGGGTCTGACAGGGTCTGACTTCAAGTGTTACATCCAAAGGACATCGAAGTCCAGAGTATGGACACGGGCCTAGACTCGAGTGCACATCCTTGTGGTGTCTGATGCTCATGGGCTGACGTTTGTCAGGCTTCGACTCCACGTTAGTGCTCTTCATTCTATTCCCTCAGTCATCTGCTCCATCACAACATGCTGCCATTTCTCACATGAGTAAGGAACAAAACTATTTGTGTGCTCTGTGTGGTTTTGTGCTATTTACAGCTTTACAGTTCTGCCCTCAGATCATTCACAAGTGTCTTCCTAAACCACAAGCACCTGAGTTGCGGGCTACGCCTGGCAGCGTCATGCTGAGCGAGGGCAGCAGACACACCGCACTCCCTTCAGGTGACTTGAGCGGCAGTCCTGAAGTGTCATTTAGGGCTGCTTTTGTTCTGAGGTCAAATGCCTTACACCAGGGGGCCCCCAACTCCAAACCTGAAGGGGGGCCGCAGTGGCTACAGGTTTTCATTCTAACCCTTTTCTTAATTAGTGACCTGTTTTTGCTGCTGATTAACTTCTTTTGAATTCATTTTAATTGACTTGTTGTTTTAAGATTTGTTCTTCTGAATTGCTTCATTTCTTTCCTTAAATGGCACCCAAACAGAAATGAAATGTGACGTAAGGGAGGCAGCAGAAGACCAACTAAGTCAGGGCCTCAAAGTCCAACCAATTTCACTCCAACCAGTTGCTTAATTAGGCGCCGATTCTTGTTGTTAATTAAACCCGTTCTTTAATTTCGTGGCTTGTTTCTGCTCTCGCTGTGTAATAGCATACATAAACCGAAATTGTGGATTTTCTCTTTTCTAAGAGAACTGGTGACTTTGAGCAGATCGACATTCCTGAGACCTTCATCTTTCTTTATTTTCAGATATTGTATGATGAATATAGTTTGCTGGTCCTGTTTTGGCTCATTTTATATCTCATTATTGTTTGGCTTCTAATTAAGGAAAAAAGAAACAATTGAGGGGTTTGAATCTTCAAGAACATGTTAGTTAAAATGAATTCAAAAGCAGTTAAGTAGCAGCAAAAACAGGTCACTGATTAAGAAAAGGGTTAGAATGAAAACATGCAGCCACTGCGGCCCTCCAGGACTGGAGTTGAAGACCCCTGCCTTACACACTGGTACTGCAGCTCCCCGAGGAAAGAAGCCTCACTGGAAAGGTAAGTTTGAAAGGAATGAAGAAGGATGGATACCATCATGAAAGAAGTGGAAATAATCTGAAAGACATCGGACTGACAGCCAAAGGCCTGGAGAGCCTGGAGAGCAAGCGACCTTAGAGTTAAAACACTTTAACAAAGCGTGCATATTGAACACGTGTGTGGGCTCAGCGAAGTTCATGAATAATACCTTCTGTCAGGACGACAGACGCTGAGTGAATGAAGACACCACACGTTCATTCCATTAATCAATTAGTCATTTAATTAACCATATTGCAGGCTTCATGGTCAGCACACGCAACGGGTGACCTCCAGCACACTTTATGTTTCCTGCCTGAACTCACTACAGGCTGGTGGGATAATTCATTGTTTGACAGTTTGACCTATCAACCGTCTTCGATGGTCCGCTTTCTGACAAAGTCGCCCTTATTGCATTACTTTTATCAATCAATCAACATTTATTTCTATAGCACATATTCATACAAAAAAAATGTAGCTCAAAGTGCTTTACAAAATGAATAGAGAAATAGAAGACACAATAAAAGATAAACATAAGTCAACATTAATTAACATAGAATAAGAGTAAGGTCCGATGGCCAGGACGGACAGAAAAAACAAAAAAAAAACTCCAAAGGCTGGAGAAAAAATAAAATCTGTAGGGGTTCCAGACCACAAGACCGCCCAGTCCCCTCTGGGCAATCTACCTAACATAAGTCAAACAGTCCTCTTTGTATTTAGGGTTCTCACGGAAGGACCTGATGATGATGGTCACGTAGACTTCTGGCTTTCAGTCCATCAATGTTGGTGCATCAGGATGCTTTGAGTAGGTGAAGGTGCCGCAGGCCACCACCACAAAGAAACCGGAAAAAGAAACAGAGAGAGAGTTGGGGTCAGTATGGAGTTTAGAGCCACCATGAATAGTTATTATGAAGAATTGAACATACAGAGTATCAGTATTAAGTTAAAGTGAAGTTATAAAAAGGCCATGTTAAAGTAATGTGTTTTCAGCAGTGTTTATCGATGTCAGCACAGAACGGAGCACACATTCAGTCAGTCAATAAATAATTGATATACAGTTCTGGCTTTCATGGTGGGCACGCAACCTTTATTAATGATAATAAAGCACACATGATTCAGGCATTCATTAATTCAATAATTAATGAAGTGTCTGTCGCAGTAAGTGCGCACCGTCGTTGCATGACCCTTATGGTTGGTTGTAGACGACAGTCATTCATTCATTTATTTTTAGCAGTCAGATTTAATGGTTTTTACCATACATATTCTGAGAAAATTATGTTCATTATGATGCCAATATCGACCAATAACATATATATCTAATTGAATATTAATCCATTAATATTCATGGTAAATGTTCTTAGTCTTTATTATGCAATCATTATTACATTACCCTTATTGAAGGTAATATGCATATTTTATTAATTCAAAAGGTACTCTCACAAATCATTACATTTATTGATTTCAATGTAAATCATTCATTTGTTCAATCACTGAATCAATCAATCAGCAACCTTGTGTTATGTTAAGCACTGTCTTAGTGACATCATCTTTACTGTGCATTCAATAAATATAATAACTGGCAGATGACATAAAGAAATTCACCCATCCATCTTCCAACCTGTTGAATCCAAACACAGGGGTCTGCTGGAGCCAATCCCAGCCAACACAGGGCGCAAGGCAGGAACCAATCCAGGGCAGGGCGCCAACCCACCACTGGGCACACACACACACACACACACTAGGGACAATTTAGAATCGCCAATCCACCTAACCTGCATGTCTTTGGACTGTGGGAGGAAACCCACGCAGACACGGGGAGAACATGCAAACTCCACGCAGGGAGAACCAGTGAAGCAAACCTCAGGTCTCCTAACTGCGAGGCAGCAGCACTACCACTGCGCCACCGTGCCGCCCTAATAAATTCATTCAATTTGTTAATTAATAATTTATGTGTGAACTTACTGTAAGCTGTCTTAGATAATAACCGCTATTACTTTCTAGTTA